>NW_018164674.1:321662-342086 GCF_001263595.1 Phalaenopsis equestris
GGGGGGGGGGGGGGGGACCCTCCACATCGTCACACCAAAGCTGGATGCGGCATCAATCCAAGTGTCAACCATAGGTGCTTATGTGAGAGCGTTAAGACGAGTTCGACGCGCCGTCTAGCGTTTGGGTTGCATTGCATATGCATGTTTGTTATTGTATTTTTCTAGCGTGCGACTCATATTGCATATCATATGCACAATCTTGTGAGCACTGCGGGCTGATCGGCCGGCCTGGATCGATCCCCGATCTTTCTTTGGGTTTGATCGGTCATCCCGGGCCAATCACCCTATCATTTGGATTTGATCGATCGCTACGTTTCGATCACCCACTTTGAGTTCGATCGGTTGTACCGAGCCGATCACCATCCCTTTTAGGTTGGATTGATTACACCAAATTGATCCGCTAACTTCTTCGGTCCGACCAATAATCACGGTCTGATCGACCGATCACTTGCATGTTTTATAATTTTGCATCATATTTCATGTTTGTTTTTCATGTGCATAGTGTCCCCTATGTATCTGTCATTGCATGTGCATGGATCATTTTATCGCATTATTTGTATGTGGTTATTTATGACATTTTTGCATAATTGCGTGAACACTTCGGGTCGATTGATTGTCTTAAACTGCTCCCCGATCTTTTTTGGGTTTGATCGGTCGTCTGGGCCGATCACTCTATCTGTTGGGTTTGTTCGATCGTTATGCGTCTATCACTCACTTTGAGTTTAATTGATTGTTCATCATTTTGGGTCGGTTTAGTTATCCTGAACTGATCCGTCCACTTCTTCGGTCTGATCGACAACCACGTTTCGGACGTGATCGTGCAATCTATTTCGTTATTCGGAGTCGTTCGGTCAACTTTCTGACGATCAGGCTGAAAATGATAATTTGCACATTTTAAGGGTTCAATCAACTGAACCGTGGTGATTAGACGAACCAAAGAAGTAGGTGGATTTGTTCGGGATAACAAATTTGGCATTAAAGGATGGGTGATCGACTCAAGACAGTCAATCGAACTCAAAGTGGGTCATCGACGCATAGCGATCGAGCAAAACAACAAATAGGGTGATCGGTACGGGACGATCGATCAAACCCAAAAAGCATCGGGGATCAGTTTAAGACAACTGATCGACTCAAAGTGCTCACGCAATCATATAAAAATGCCACATATGACCACACGCAAATAATGCAACAAGATGGTTATTGCAGATGCAATGACTGGTACATAGTGGGCATCATGCACATACAAGCAAACATGCAATATGATGCAGAAGCATAAAAACATACAAGTGATCGGTCGACTATACCGTGTTGTCAGTCGGACCGAAGAAGTGGGCAAATTAGTTCATGGTAACCAATCCAACCCAAAATGGTTGGTGATCGTCTCGGGATGGTCAATCGAACCCAAAATGGGTGATCGACATGCAGTGATCGATCAAACCCAAAAGACATGGTGACCGGCTTGGGATGGTCGATTAACCTGAAATGCTCATGTGATGATACATACGACATGCAATATGATCCACACGCCATAAAAATGCAATAGAAAAATACAATGCAATCCACACACTCAACGGTGCGTCGAACTCGTCCTAACAATCTCACAGAGACACCTAGGGTTGACACTCTTAGATTTGGGGTATCGCCGCCTCCAGCTTTGGCGTGGCGATATGGAGGGCTTCTTCCTCCGATTTCTACAAAGCTTTTTCCATTCTACGAACACTGACGATCTTATAGAACGGACTAGTTACAAAGTTTTTCTCATCCTTTACGATCGAACTCAACTAACCCATTCAAGGGAGATTAGGATCGCCAAAGCTGTGGGAAATTGGGATTCCAACTCACAGAGATCAATGTCTAAGGCTCACAACAAGGAATCACTTTGCTTCGTATAGAACTTGGTCAACCAACTCTATATAGGTAAATCAACGATCAATCACATAGGCACATCGGCGCACGCACCATGTGTGGGCGATCAAACCCACACACCTAGACACCACTAATCCTAAAACTGACAATTAAGAAAATACTACCACCGTGACAGTTGCAGACGTATTCTCTTTGTTTGCTTCAAATCGTCGGCGACCGATCCATGCACCGACCTACCTCGCAACGAGACACATAAACGAGCAGGAGCTAATGAGGTATGCAAAGTACCCAAAACAAATATCCCAGCATATAAAAATATGCAACCAAAATGTACCTTCAAGAAGGGTTGGGTCGAAGTCTTGCTCAATACTATGAGAGATCACAACAAATTAATATACCCGATGCAACGAGTTTATCTCTACAGTTTCTCAACACTATGAGAGATCACAACAAACCATTGGCGCATCTTCCAAACAATTTCAAATCACAAAATATCCACTTGTTTGCATCTATGAATAATTATTTATTCTTGAAAATCACAAAAAAAATCCATATATGTTTACTCTTTAAATTAATATACCCGCATTTAAAAGATTTGGAGCAGGATTTTAACCTAGATTTATCTTCCTCGTCCGCCTCCATGATTTCGGGAATGAATAGTGCGAAAGGAGATAAAAAATGGGGGTTTCAATTCCTGTATGAAACAAACCAAGAGAAGGCTTGGCGGTTAGTCGTCTCGGCGAGGACGAGAGCTCCGACAACCGAGTATGCCGGCGGGGGAAGAAGGCTCAGGTGAGAGTTTTTTGTGAGAGCAGGCGAAGGAGGCAGGACGCCGGCGGTAGTCTTTGTCGGAGACAAGAAGAAGGCCGGCGGTCTTCGCCAGCGACGAGGAGAAGGTCGGCTAGGGTGGAGTGAGGTACGAGCAAGCTTCCGTGAGAGAGAGAGCTAGGAGTGAGCCATGCGGCTCGAGATAGTGGGCGGAAGAGATAAGGGAGAGAGGGAGTTGCATGGAATATAACAAGAAAAAGTTTTTTTTATTTTTATAACAATAATAATATTAATATTATTATTATTATTATTTAAAGTTCTCTACGCATTTTTCGCCGAACGCCCCATCATGGTGAAATAAAGGTATTTCTTAGGTAAAATTGACATTCCGGAAGCATTGTGTGGTCCGTTTCGTCATCCGGGGTCGTTTGGACTACTTTTTTCGACGATTGGGCGAAAATGATAGTTCACACATTTTTAGCTCGCCCGCAAAGCTGTGGGGAAATGGATGTCCTTCCCAAGTAAAATCAACATTTTGGACGCAATCGTGCAATATGTTTCGTCATCTAGAGTCATTTGGGCAACTTTCTGACGATCGGGTCAAAAACAATAATTTGTACATTTTAAGTCTGCATGCGAAGTCATAGCGAAATGGACGCCCTCTCTAAGTAATATCGACATCCTGGACACACTCGTGTGGTCCATTTCGTCATCCAGAGTCATCCGAATAGGCACGTTGGTGGACAGGCTAATTTGAGTCAATTTCTCGTGCAACGTAGCGAATAACATTATGTTGGCCCGACCGAAGCCATCAAACCAGCAAAATGTTGATCGGTTTTCGCCTAAGCACAAGTCAAATCCTAGCAGAATGACCCCGGCTACGTGCCCCTTAACACGTGTAGAAAGATCCTGGGCGAGTGTCTAAACTATCGGATGTTACAGACAGGTCGTAAACTATGCTGAGTCATACAGGTGGACACCCTACACGCGACATTAAAAATTGATGCCAACAAGTCTGTATTATGAGTTTTCTTAATAAATGAAAATCTTGTAAAGCACTTGCTCTTATAGTTTTTCCTGATCAAGAATCTATCAACAGCTAACTTTTCATCAACTTTATCATATATTATTACAAGGGTTATGAGTGCACATCTTGTCCATCAATTGCCCTCCAAAGTCATTTTTGTGGTGACCCTGCCACTACTAGCTTCCTACCGAGGCAAGATTTGCCAAAAAACAGTTCAACTTGCTTTTGATATACATTAATGGCTTCATCCGTAGAAATTTGCAAAGTTGCAGGATGACTAATTTCGATCTATAAGCATACTATAGCCCGCATTAATGACAAGTAGAAAGACAAAAAATGGAGCCCTTACAAAGACTCCTCTATGGAGAATCTTTAAAAATACTATTTATGGGTATTTCCCTCATTTTGATTAATTCCATAAAGTTGTAATGATTATATAATGATTCTTTGATTTATAATAAAGCATTCTACAAAATGTATAATGAGTTTGTTGAAGGTGTAGACTATCCCCCACTGGGAGAGTAAAATATGGTGCAAGTTTGACCTTTGAGGGTGGGAGAAAAAGTCGAGAAAAGAACACACCTAAAGCTCATTGAATATGCATGATGGTCCTACAGTGTTCAATGTGTTTGTAGATGTCGGATGCACCAATATAAGAGTTAATTTCTTAAAGCTTGAAACTCACTTGAATGAAGTACAAAAGAATTGTCCTATTAAATATAAGGATTCCTAAAAAGTATGAAGGACTCGAAAATGATTTGTAACCCTCAAAGAACTCTTTTTTAACCAAGCATCATAATTTGTCAAATATGATATAAAAATAAGTGCCAACAAGATGAGATTATGTCAAGTTTCTAATGAATGTTAAAGGATTGTGGGTTATTTGGACCACACGAGATGATGGGGTTAAAGTGCCATGTTAATGAGTTTAACATCATAACATGGTGGGGGAGGACTTCTGACATGGTGGTGAGGTTGGCCAAATATGTGTTCTCGTGTTGAGCATCTATAATTAGTGTCATCAAGAAGAGATTATGTCAAATTTCAAATGAGTGTTACAGGATTGTGGGTTAGTTGGGCCACACAAGATGATCAAGTGTCAATGTTAATGAGTTAAACATCATAACATGGTGGGAGAGGAATTACAACATGGCGGTGAGGTTGGCCAAATATGTGTTCTCGTGTTGGGCATCTATAATTAGTGAGCACTTTTGGGGCAAATGAATGCCAAATTGTTGTGATAGTACTAAAATATAAACCTTACGTAGGAGCTAAAAATTCTCAGTCAAGGACTCTTTTATTTTGCACATCAGCTTCCAGAGACGAAGTTGGCACACTTTTAGTAGTAGGGTAATGCTTGCTGAGGAAAAGAAAGGTAGAGGCATGATATTTTTGGTTTAGAAATTGTTTCTTAAAATGGTTGGTGTTAAAACGGGAGACCCAATTGTTGCAAGCATCACGTTTGTTGACCATTGAAAAAGTATTTATAAAGCTTACAAAAGTTTGTTCATTCGTCATAGATGTCAAACTGTTGTATATTAAAAAAGTTTTATGACAAAAAATTTCAAGTCTTAGCTTAATAGAATATCCAACAAAAACAAAGATGGGAGTGATAAGAGAGCAATTTTTTTACGTGAAAAGCCCAAAAAAATGAAATCCTATTTAAAATAGTTTACAATATAATTTATGTTAGAAACTTTTACTCTTCTCCTCAACTAAACAAAATAATATTACAAAATTATGAATTGTCAAGCGACAATATCAATTAAGTGATAATTATTGGGCAAGAACACTAAGGCAATAATAGTCGCATAACAATAGTTGGGTTTACAATAACTGTTGGTGGTGGTAGGCAAGATTACTGGTCTAGCTCTCTTCACAAGTTCATATTTAGTTGTCAACTATCCGATCTCTCTTCCACATAGAGAATGATTTATTTACAATTATTTAAAATCACATTTCAATAAATCTAACCAAAATTTTAGAAATGCTCCATTAACGTTCATTCTTGATTAAACAAATGTGCTCACTAATTATAATTTGATTATGTTTATGCTCAAATGCCCATTATCAAGTGATTATGTTTAAGATGGCATTATGATTAAGTGGCATTTCTAGCAATCATTCTTGGTAGCAAGTGATTATGTTTACGCTCAAATTTGTTTAATTGTCCTTTCCAGGTAAGCACATACATATTGATTTTGTTGAGACCATTCTTTATGTATTTACATATCTTAATGACCTCAAATTTAAGTGATATCAAGCTCAATATATTTCTCTCATTGAGCTCTTAATTCAAGTATAAGCGTGTCAAATTCAAAGATCGTTTGATCTTTAAATTACTTCAAAGTTCTCAATCATACTCCAATTGCTTCATTTGAGCTCATTTAAATTTGGCTCAAAACATTTTGGTGTCATCAAGTTTGAATTATCGAGACATTCAATTTGATTATAAATTTATTGAAATTGGAGCAACGATAATTTTGTATTTGACTTTAAAAACTCTCACATCCAAAGGGCATTAAGATGTGTACTTAATCATGTGAATTTTTTGGTAAAACATCAAACATAAACGAAAATTTACACACATACCACATATTTTTTATGTGTTACACATCTAGCACCTAGAATTAGATATTTCCAATTTTTTTCTTCAACGCACCTGTTCAAACTATTTGTGGGCAGAGAAACAACACTTGCTTTAAGAAGAAAATAACTGATGATAGAATATTTGGGTATATCATCAGTTTGGTCTGCCTTTGAATTTCTTCTTCTTGGAATAAAAGTGTTAGAAAAATCAAAATAGCTATGGTAGACTTGAGAATTCCAACTAATCCAAAAGAAGCCTTACATTATTACATCTGATTAGCACTGTATGATATCTTCTCTTTTTTTTTTTCCTTTTTTTTTCTCTAATGTTTCTGCGTGTTTGTGTATATAATCTCTTTCTATTAAATTAGAAAACAACAACCAAAATGCCTATAATCACAACAATTGCTTGCAAAGAGTTAACAACATCCACTCCCAAAAAGCCAATTAAACAAATGTTTGTTAAAGTGCTTACCTGGAAAGGACAAGCCACAATGCTACCAAACATATCATCCTTTAAATGTGATGCATGCATGGTGTATAAAGCATCTTTAAACCCCTGAGAAGCAAGGTAATCTTCGGTTTCCTTGCGCAAACAGTAACCTTTGTAAACACTAACTGAAGGATCGCACACCTAATTGCATTCAAGAGCACGAATTTTAGTTAAAAAATGATCAGCGCCAAGCGCCATCATAGAAACCAAATTGTAAATTAAATTACTATTTTAAAATCGAAGTAAAAGGTAAAAGTGTCAATTAAGTGAGAAAAAATGATTGTATTCACTCCCAAATGTAATGAATACGCAAACAGAAGGATTTTAATAAAACAGTGGTTTAGATAAAACAAAGGGGCATTTACATGCATAGCACACAATTCTTATGTAATTACATATCTTACACCAAAACTTCCATATTTATGCAGACAGCACTCAAATATTTAAACCACATAAATATTAGTACTACTGCAACTTTTTAAAAGTGAGATGCACCTTTTCATGCATAGGTTTAAAACACTAAATTGCTATGCATGTAAATATGAAAGTTTAGATATAAGATAAATAAATACATAAGAAACTTGTGCTACATATATATTTTTTCTATAAAAAAATCAGTATTAAACAAAAATTTTAGGACTAAATATGATAGAAAAGGAAAACGAGCACAAATAGTGTTGGTTGTACTCAATAAGAAAAAAATAATCTGAATTGTCGACATAAAAAAAACGCTTTGGTGGTATTGTCGTTGATCTCTAAATCAACAATATAATGTTGAACTCGAGGGGAAAAAAGTCAACAACGGCCTTTTGAAGAGTACGGGTCCGTTTGGGGCAACTTTTGCGTTTCAGGATAAGCTGCTTATCTGAAACGCGGCCCGCGGGCAGGCCGCAGAAGTCGACCCGCGGCCCGCGTTTAATTTAAAAATCCAAACGCAGTTTCGGATAAGCTGGCGAAACGCGCGAACCAAACGGTACGGCGGCGTTTTCAAAACGCCGCCTGCACTTATAAGCTGCCCCAAACGAACCAGTCCAGAACGAATATAAAATTACATAATGAAAAATTTTTCCTGATATAGAAGAAACAAAAAATCAATAACATAAATAAGATATTTCTTCGAGATAAAAGAAATATATGGTTAAGTACATCTAAGTGCAATATTTAAATTATGCAAAATGCTTATCATGAATCAAAGAAAAAAGCAAGTGGAAAAAAAGTAATCTAAAAAATCAATATGGGAAGAGACGCTACCGAAGAGCTAACTTGAGCTTGACAGTCACTTAGTCTTTTGTAGATGCCAACTATGTCACCTTTCCGAACAACGTAAAAAGCATCAGATTCGTCTGCCATTTTTGGCTTAAGACTTGCTTTTGATGAACGTGAAGTGCGTGATCTCCGAGCAGCAAAGCACCTAATAGGAAATCCAGACGTGTGAGAATCAATACCAATCACTCTAACGCCAGTATGCCATATGCTTCTTTTCCAAGTTACAGTAGAAAGGCCAAAAAATGAACTCCTCACGACCGCCTGCCTCATCCATGAAAATAGAGCTGCAGAAGAAAATGCACAAAATGATAGTCTGAGATGAAAATCAATATAAAAACAAACTACAAATTCAGCCTGAAATAATGTGTTTTTAAGACAAATGCTCTTCAGGACATTAGTACTAAGTGACATAATAAGTATAATCCAGCATTGCAGAACTAATATAATATTTGAAAAACTATTGGGTCCGTCTTTATTAGACACCTCTTTTTCAATTCCTTTTTATCAAATTTCTTCTTTTGGTTGACAATTCATGAAAATTGTTGACTCAATGCATCATCTTAATTACGGTGATCATGAATAGGCTAGTATAACATAGGCATTGATTACATTTGATCCAGCAAAAGGCATGGGGAAAACAAACTCATGCCTCATAATTGTAAGCGGGCACTCCAAATTTGCAGGGCCACTGTTTGAAAGATAAATTATTTAAAGCGGCATTTACATACATACCATCCAACTCCTATTTATTTGCTTATCTAACATACCTAAACTTCAATTTTCACATACATACCATCCAAATCTTTCATATCACATAAAAATATCACCATTTTAACTTTTGAAAGTGAAATGCACCTTTTCATGCATAGGAAAGGTGGCATGTATGGAAAATTGAAGTTCATGTGTTAGATATGTAAATACATAGAACTTGAGTGGTATGTATGTAAATCTTCCTTATTTAAATAGTAAGAGATAAAGAAAAAAAATATTGATCCAATTGATTGGACCTAAAGCCTAATGGAAACAGTTTTCAAATGAACGATAGAAATTTGTGGGAATACTTTACACTATAATATAAGCATTTCCAATTACCATAAAACTACATAGAAGAGGTGTCTAAGAAATCAATGAAATTGACATAAAAAAAAGTAAGATTTCAAAATTTTCAAAAAAGAAGGAAGATATGCGAGGAGAGCAAATTACAAGAAATCTTCAAAGGAAACTAAGATTGTAAAACCTTTGATTAGGAACTTCTTCTCAGCCTTTGTTTCAAACTTCCAAGATAGTTTTAGGGCCCCAAACAACAAACAACGAAGAGAACCCTCTGCACAGAGAACTTCAAAACCGTATAATAAGATCCGACCTAAAAATTGGCATGTTTTTCCAAAAAAAAATTAGGGCAAACACAATATTTCTCCAATAAATCAAACAACTAAACAAAAATATAAAGATAAACATCTACAATTCGAGAGTTAGGCGAACTCTTCAAATTCCTACAACTCGAGAGGTAAAAATCTCTCCCAAACCCTAGAACTAAGACTCACCACACAATCTCATGCATAACATTACCCCTAGACATAACAAGTTTATTTATATCCAATAATAATAATAATAAAAGCCTAAATTTCCCCTAAGCATACAAAAGACAAATTTGACCTTAGGCTTGGCACGTAACAATATTCTCTCCACAAAAGACACATTGTCCTCAGGGTGGGAAAAAGTGAGTGTTCCTCTTCCTCCCACACAGCTGTCTCTATTTCTTCATTCTCTGCCTCCTCGCCATTCGCTATGAAAACTTGTAATTTTGTATCCTTGCAAGGGTGCGCTAAGGTAAACTTCCCATCACATTGAAAACATATCCCCTTAGCTCACTTCTTTCAAATCTCTATCTTTGTAAGACGCTTGAGTAGTGCTACCGGCCGGCCGTGGTCCATTATTCATGATTATTCATGTCCTGTGCAGCCTCCCTCTGGACTTCCATTGTTTGAGCTTTTGGTATCATCGTGGTTCTAGTAGTTCAGTACGGTGTTCCATCTGAGTTGCTCCTTCTGGACTTCTTCATCTGATTTTTGTCCTCAACCATCTGAGCTAGCTTCATCTTCTCCCTCAAATCCTGCGGTCTCAATGGTCGGAGAGATGCCCGCATGTTAGGCTTTATGCCCTTTATAATTTTTTTCTTCAATCCTACTTCAGAAATCCCCCTTAACGGTCCTGACATAGCTCAAATCTCTCTCGTAGTTCACGATAGTCCCATCATGAGTTGAGGCATAGAATTGTTTGTGTAGGTCTCCTTCCCAAATTGCTCAAAATGCTCCAACAATCATTGAATTCCTCCCACGAATGGATTGGGTATCTAGTCTCCTTTCACTGAAACCAGGCTAGAGTTCTTCCTCAAAACATAACCCCGCTACCATGAGTTTCTCCTCCCCCATCAAGCCCATTCACTGAGAAGTATCGTTTAGCCCGATACACCGACCCATGTGCGTCTTCTCACTCAACGATCAACATCTTCCACCCCAACTTCCTCTTCCTCCGTTGTTTCCCCCATGTATCGAGTGCAAACCTCCTTCCTTTGATCGTAGTCATATCCCCTCCCTCCTCTCCTTTCTTCTTCGTGCTCTCCCACACCTCTTGTATAATCTTTTCTCAATGTTTCAGCCTAACCACCTCCTTCAAAAATGTTTAATCCCACCCCTCATCAGAGATCTGAGAGGGGGTCCATGATGGAGGATGTTTTCCTTCTAATGTTTCTCATGTTAAATCTCATTTCCTTTCGACTTAGCCAATGAATCTCTGGTCAACCCTTAGGTAAAATTTGCAAATTAAACTGATAACAAGGAATTGGATTGCATCTCAATAAACTTCTTTATTATCTCTTGAATTTTTCCCATGCTCTCGAATCGGTCCTCTAGTCGGTTCTCCAGAGAAGAAAATTTATCATCTAAGAAGGCGAACCATTCTTCCATCCCAAATCTGATTTGATTGATTTCTTCATGTAATTTCTTATCCAGATCATCTACTTTCTTAGCTATCATTCTTTCTAGATTTTTTTTTTTTGCATCACCAAAAGATGTAAGCACCACTCACCAAATTTTGCCTTCCTAGCTAGCTCTAATCGCGACTGTATCGCATTGATGGAGTGATTGTATCACAGTGTTCAGTCATGAAGGCGGCACCGCACCAGTCGGAAAATGGAGTTCCAGGTCTCTATATGTCGCTTCCCTATACCTCATGGTCTTGTTCGCCTTCCTCGCCAGCACAAATCACGACTACTTTGTGAGGACGGTGTGGAAAAAGGAGAACAAAAGAAATTGTGGTTCCCTATAAGCCACGAACCAATGATTTGCCTACTCCAAGATCCCGTACTCACGTCCCTGCAACAGGTCGATTGCATGTGTATCCAAACTTTTTGCAAGAGGATCCTTCCTCCAAGAGAAAACAATCTAAGCAGAAAAATTAATAATTCTTTCCAAATTCTCAGATCGATGCTCTAATACCATTTTGATATAATCTGACATTAAAATCAACATGTTTTTCAAAAAAAAAAATTAGGACAAAAAATCAACCAACTCAACAAGAATACAAAGATAAACACCTACAATTTGATAGGTAAGCGATCTCTCACAATTCCTACAATTCGAGACATAGGAAATCTCTCACAAACCCTAAACCTAAAACTCACCACTCAATCTTATGCATAACCCTAACACTAAACATAACAACTCTATTTATACCCAACAATAATAATAATAAAAGACTAAATTTCCTTAGGCATACAAAAGACAAATTTACCCTTACACAAGCGCCCACGTAACACTATAATGATCTAGAACACAAATCTAAATAAAGCTTCTCTTGAGAGAGAAAAAATATGAACTTGTTTAATATGAGAGGCAATAATGGCCTTTCAATTTTCATCACTAGTTCACATTTCTCATTTAGTCCATAATTTGAATGAAGAAAGAGAATTTGCTTGAATTCATGGATGTCTCGTTGAGAATCTTACATCTCTGTTTATACAGCAGGATTCTATCTATACCGGGCAATTCCTTCTTTGGAGGACGCATGGTGATGAAAATGACCACTAGTACAAAGTTTTAACAATATTTCAATAGATACTCATATAAGAATAAGGCAAGCTATAGCTTGCAACCGCTAGGCCAGTCCCACAAATTGGAATGCAACACCTAAATTCGCTCGCCAGCTGGGAATCCCACTAACTCTCATCATCAAGCAGTGAAGTACATATTATCCATACCAAATTTGGTGGTGATATTCTGGAATACGAAGAGTCTTTTAATTAGAATGTCGATAAGCTAATTATGCATCTAAAAATATGGGATATCAACTTTCTATTTTTTTCATTGTATAGAGACGATCAATTTTAATGTGTATTGATCGACCATATGAGATTGGATTCTGTGCAATGTTGCTAATCGATTTATTACTGCAATATTATTTTATAGAATCTTCCAAAATTGCTCCAAGTCATTTATAATTAATTAAATTCATGATATTTTGTGTAGATATTGGGGCATCAATCGAAATTTCAACTCCAACAATAGATTAATACTTGCTACTCAGCATGACTAGATTTCCTCCCAGAAAAGTGTAATAACCAGTAGTAGATTTCCTATCTATGAATAATCCTATGCAATCAATGCTTGTGTATGCCTCAAGGCTGAGTCTTCCATTTGTTTTAGTTAAGATTAATTTTTTGGGGTTGATTTGAAATAACTAAAGTTGTACATGAAGCATGTAAATGAACTTCTTTAAGGTTATGCCTGAATTGAATTAGCACTTACAGCATAGGCTACATCTAATATTCAAATGATAAGCTTCCAATCATGCTTTGATACCTTCCTTCGTCAACTCATGCCTCTCAAAGTTTATAACAATAATCAATTGACATTTTTAATGGTTGCATTCCATAAAACATATTCATTTAGATCCAAGATATATTTTAGTTGCGAGATAAAGATCCCAAGTCTTTATTATTCTAAGGAAATATTTGTGCCTTCACATAATTTTACTTCAAATTCTTTAGATGATTGTTTTTAATCTTCTCTAAAATCACCCTCTTAGTATAATTATTTCATACACGTAGACTATCAAACCTGTGATTTTATTTTCATTGGATCCTTTATGAATAGAGAATAAAATTCATTATTTTCGTGGCTTCAATGAATCTCACAAAGAATGTCGTTCGAGACTATTTTGGTCTATCTAAGTCCTCTAGTCCACATGCATGATTAATGTTGAATTCATAATTGAAGCATAGTAAGGTTAAAAAAATGCTTCTTCAAGAACATCATGTATGAAAAATTTTTCTTATATCAGATGGTTATAATAGGGCTGGTTGCCAAAGAAAAAAAGCATCTAAATGAAATCTAATTTTGCAACTGGTGCAAAAGTGTTTTCATAATAAATCTCAAAAATTTGGATGCAAGCTTTTGCAATGAATGTAACTTCATACCTATTCAATGTCAATTTGACCTGTTCATAACAGTGTAAACCCATTTGCATCCAATAATTTCTTACCTTATAATAAATGTACCACCTCCCAGGTATGGTTTTCTTTTAGAGCTCTCATGTCATGATTTTTTTTCCATTCTTTATTCTCAGGTGCTTCTTGGATATTCATTAAATCTTGAAATTAGTTATATCAATGAGGAAGATAATGTATGCTGAGAAAATGCTGAGAGAAAAAATTTATCTCATTTTGTGCAACTGGAATACAAATATCATCTTAGTTTTTAACATGGGAATAGATTCCATACCTTCATTGCATGGTGGCGTGACCCGATCT
Source organism: Phalaenopsis equestris (assembly GCF_001263595.1). NCBI lineage: Eukaryota > Viridiplantae > Streptophyta > Magnoliopsida > Asparagales > Orchidaceae > Phalaenopsis > Phalaenopsis equestris. The sequence goes on from NW_018164674.1 coordinate 335,481, forward strand.
CATACAAATTCAGATGATTGGGCAACTTTTTTCAGAGCTTGATTCTCTCCTCATTGAGTAAACTTAGATGAATGGTTTACGTAGAGCAATGTTGTGATTGCTTTTTTGGAAACGCTGAAGCTATCTAAAGAGTAGGGTGTTAACCAAAACTATTAAGGTTAGTTGGGGAGATGCTCAAAGATCAAAGTTATAAAATTAGGGTAGCCTTAATTTCACAGCTTACCATAACAACAACCTTAGTCATAGTCATAAGATACTTGACTATCAATAAAAGTAACATTACGATAGATAAAAAAAATATTAGTACTTGAGTGCTAAAACTTATGAATTTTTTAATCGACAAGTATCTGAGGATAATGCATTTCAAAAAAAAATGGATCAAGTTAAGTGCTTTGAGAGCTTTGATACAGCAACTCTACCAAAAGATTTAGTCGGAGTTGTGACAATTCAAGTCAGAAAAAAAATTATTTGAGAGTTTTAATAGGTGCATTATTTTGTGATATACTAAATAAAATGTGATTCACTAGAAAAGAGGTGATTAAGGCAGCCTACCCTATAAAATATTGAAATATTCATTTAAACGAGTAGGGTGCTAATGGTCTCAAGGTGGCTTTTTTTTTTTTTTTTGTTTTAGAAACTCACTTTGTTGTGGAGTTTCAATCCAAGAAGATTCTTGGAAGATGCATTTCTTACGAGAAAAGAAATATGGCTTGATTAACATATCTCTTCCCATTAATAGATCCAATAATTTTAATATTAGTGTCGAATTGGGAAAGAATCATTTTATAGAATATGGAATGGACTTCAGTTGCATTAAATTTATTGTTGATTATGAATAGTTTGAGTGTAATAATCTTTGAACAGAAAAACCATATGTCCCCATTAATATTAGAGATACAAGATGGACACCATACATCAATATGGATTAAGGAGAAAGGCATGGAGCTTTTGAGGGCTTAAAGGATAACATAGGCCATTTGACATAAATCATGCTGCAACTTTTTCTTTTTTTTATTTTATTGAATAATGCAGAAAGCAAAGATTGGAATATAGAAGGATAGATAACCCATCAGAATACAATGGAGCCAAATTACTGCCCTTTTTGAAGCGTTGGTGTTAGTTGAATTTGAGCCACAATTTTTTTTATTTTGTTATAATGTTCAATAATTGAGAGAATGCAATAATTGGTGGCGTGAATTGTCTTAAGTTTATAGATTAAGTCAATATCTCATCTTTTGAGTATGATTGCATCATTGTATTCAAAATATCTTTGGAACTAGTTAAGAAAATGCACGTTTTAGTAACTTATATTGCCATCGAATTTCAAATTCATAACAAGAGAAATCTTCTATGTATCAAACAATAAAAATTAAGATAATCTTCTCTCAATATGGAGACATAAATATGGACAGGCATTCTGTTTCCTTTAGGAAATGTTCTCAAAACTTGGGACCAAACAAGATAATTTTTTTTATTCAATATGAATGAAGGTTGAACATTTGCTACTTACATATTAAGGATTAGAGTTCGATTTTGATTAAGATGCATTTGGTTGGTCAACAACCTTTTATATATAGAGATTTTTCCTAGGCTTAAAATAAAGAATATACCTATCTTCATCCTATTATTGATGGGCTGGCTAATGTCTACCCACAACTCTCAACTATTGTTAATGATGGGTTGGTTGCCATTTGGTGGAGCCCAGCATTGTGGTGGAAAATGCAACAAATAATGAAGATGAATTGGGGATTAGGTTGGTAGGTTGGCCATGCCAGTTGTTGGGATTATTAGTTAAAATAATAATTATATTGATACTTAGAACTTCAGCTATAGAAATTTTTATAGATATATTTTTTCTTTTATTTCTTGCTATTCAGTGTGTAATGTGTAAGGTTTAATATAAGAGGTATAATGATATTACTTTTAATTTTATTAAAAAAAAATACCAATAGCTTAAAACTTTTGAGGCATTTTTTTGAGGCAAGGCACATCTCAGCTCGGGTGATAGAATGAGAATTTTTTAACACCTGAGTGTAATGAGTACTTGATTTATAATACCTAAATGAACCTCTTTATAAATATGGGGTGAACATTGTAATGTGAAGGGGATTATCTCTTGTACACTTAAAAAAAGTCCAATCTTTCTTTATTGTCTCTTTACCTTCCTTAACTCAAAATATTCCTTATTTAAATCTTTCCTTAGTTGTGTAAATTCACTGAAAAATCAAGATCGAACAGATAGAATACAAATAATTAAAAATATTTATGTAAATGTTCCTATAAGAATAAGAAAGATAATAATCTCCAATCCATATGTTAATCCCACGAATTCAGAATAAAGTACCGTAAAAAATCGTATAAATATATACAAATATTTCTTGATAGCATTCACGATTATCTATTGTATAAGAAAACATACACACATCTATGTCTATACATAAGTCGAGCCAATTTTGAGTTGAACCGAACTAACTTTGGGTCATCTTTGGGGCAAAGAAAATCAATATAGAATGAAGTTGGTTTAAAATTCAAGTGATTATCAGGGGAATTAAAAATAATGTCAACTATATCAATTTGCTATTGCACCATTACTATATAGATGAGCACTAGCTTTAGAAAATTTTAAAAACTTAAACTACAGCTCTCCATCAAACACTTAGACAGCAAGATCAGCAATGAAATTCTCTGAAAAATTTGACAAAGGGTATTAATTACCCAATGACTCAAAGTGATGCTTTAGACAATTTTAATAAAGCATGTCAAAGTTTCTCCATCATTATCAGTAAAGTTTCATGGTTCAGCTTTCCCGAAATAAGAAAAAAAAGTGGCAATGAAGTTTTTTTAACAAATAAAAAATGCAGCATTTACTGTTCCCCTTATTTTTGTGCTTCTTGCGAGATAATGAATCCCATGTTTTGGCCATAGGCTAAATATATTTAGATCCACAATTTACCCACTTATGTAGATTTATTCACTCAGGCACAATATATTGTACAATAAGCACAATATAATATACAATATAAAATACCAACCATAAAACAATCACTAATTTACACTCCAATGTTTTGTACAACATCTGAGCAATATTTTTAGCAAATAAGAAAGATGTTGCCTCCATTAGATTCACTCTTATGGGGAGTTGGTTAGCATCTTTTAATATGACTTATCACCGAATTTACTAAATCCAGCCAAACGTTAAAATACAGAAGTTCCATGGATTTATGAATTTTTTGCATTTAGGTACTTAAATTTTGCCTTCGATTTGGCTCAAATCGAATTTTACTAAATCCAGGAGTAGAATGGATTTACAGGTTTACTAAATACTACTAATGCTAAATCCTACTTGCAGCCAAACGCCCCCTTACTTACCAAACACAAATTATCTAACAAATAAAACAAAATGCTTGGATGTAGTGCCAAACATTCGAACTATCCAAATGGGCAATACAAGCAAAGATTTTTTAGTAGAACCATAAGTCCATAAGACAATAACATGGTTTTTCTCATTGTTGAGGGATGATTCTTCAGAAAATTTTCCTAAATGCAGAAGCAAGCCAGACTCCACTACAAGTCTACAACCTTATGAAAGAATTCAACAATAAAAAAAGCAAAAATAAATATCGGCCTCCGCAATTATAGCACCAATTTCTCCATAAACAAAAACGCGATTTACCAGAAGCAATTGAAGAGCTCTTCGTAGAAGAAAAGGCAGAGCTACAAAATCATATAAGGTTCGAATGAGAATACAAATATGCATTCAGACTGCGCAGAGTGAGAGAAAATGGAAAGAGACCAGCCTATACGCACACTTCCAGCTGCTGCTAGTGTTAGGGTCCGCACGGATGAAGGCGGCACTGAGGAAAGCACACTGAAAGCAACACTTGTGGCCTTCAAGCTGCTAAGTGGTCAACCTGAACCAGAGAGTTCAGACCTCCAATTCCTGCGGAGGCGGTCGGGCTGACAATTGGTGGCTGAGAGGAGCAGGGAAAAATGAGAAAACCCTAAAATCCATAAAACACTGACCTTTTAATGAAAATTAATTATTTAAATATAGTTTTCTATTGCATTACTGTTAAAAATGGAGTAATTGTGTCCATGTCATGTTGATATCAATCTATGACGATTGAAATACTTCGTGTAGGATTGTGATGATTTATAATTTATTCGGGTCATATTCAAATTTATTATATCTATGTCGCGTGATATTTTGACATGTTCTAAACCTAAATTGAAGATCTTAATTCTCAGCATTTGAAATTGACTCGATATACTTATTTCAATATTTGTTGATCACATTGCTTAAAAAATTTCTTATTCTAAGCATTCAATGTTAATTTTCGAGATTTGATCATAATCTGAACATCCCTAGATTCTTGCCTCTATATCATTGTTCAATTGCTTACCGTCGAGGGTGAATACGTTCTTTGCTGAGTTCAAAAGGTAGTTTTCCGCTCAGTACATGTGCACGAAAAAGCTATATATGAACTCCCAAACTCTAATGAGGAGGTGAAAATAACAAGATGAATCGCTAAGATGTTTCAACACAAGTTTTTAGAGGAAAGTGTTGGAAGTAAAGAACATGGAGCTACATGTTGCTCATGCTGCCTTGGCCCGAGAACGTTAACAAGACCCATATAAGTGTGCCCTTTGGTCTCTACTAGCAACCACGAATCCGAGCAACTAACATAAAAATAAAGTAAAAATATTTCAAATATGATGTAATTATGTGGTTTGCCTAGAAGAGGAGAAGTCCTTTCAACAAATGAGAATGAACGTGAGAGTTTGGCAGAGAGGCAACTGAAAAATAAGAGACGTTGAATGTTCGACAGATGGGAGCATCAACTGGTAAAACATGTTGGCTTGTGTTTGTTGATCCGAGTGCAAGAAGAGTTGAGAAAGTGTATGTAGTCGACCAAGATAGAAAGCACACACGGTTGGTACAAGTTGATCAGAGTGTGAAAAGAGTTGAGAGAGTAAATGTAATTGACCGAGATAGAAATGGTGTGCGGCTGCTACAAACAATTCACAGGCAAGTATGATTCCGGCCAACTTGGGATGTACAAAAATTAAAACATATCACCAATCTAGCTTCGAAGACTCGGGTAGAGGGAAGTAAAATTGGGGAGTCTATCCCAACCACGTAGCCATCCCTACAATTGATTATTTTTACTCATAACGCGTTACCCAATACTAACATCCCCTATTTAGGTGTTAAAAAGATAATAAAAAATAATAAGATAGAAATAATTGCAATATGGCCCCTGCACAAATTTATAATTAGATCTTATTTCTATATTTAGGAGATATTTTTATAAGAAAAATCCTGAAAATCTTAAAATACAATAGCCTGAAATTTTCAAAATTTAAATTAAATAAGGCATAATTACATATATAACATTCAAAATTTACATATTTATAAAACTAGCATTAATATTCATTTTTTAACCACTAAATTCGTTTATTTACATTCGCCACAATCAAATCTTTGAAACTTCGACAAAAACAAAATATCAATGGGTTAAAATTAAAAGAAGATGACGTAGGAGAATACTAATTTCATAAATTACAAAAGGGGTGTTTACATACATACCACAACATTCCCATGTATTTACATATCTAACACCTAAATTGTAATTTCTGCATTTATAACACTGAAATCATTTATTTAACAAAAAATACTACTTGTGCTAACTTTTCAAAAGCCAGAGACAATTTCAAAGCATATGTAAAGTGGTATATATATAAAGATTTACATTTAGGTGGTAGTTATGTAAATACATAAGTTTGTTGTGGGATATATGTAAATCATTCGAACAACCACTTCACCGCTTCAAGATAAGACTCGAAGTTGTTAGGGATAAATGAAGATAAGACTTCACATCATCTCAAAAAAAAATTGTGGGGCCCACACCATGGGAAAATTCCTATACTAATGATAAGAAATAAGAAAATATATTACTAATTATCAATAAAGATTATCAAATGTGCAATTACAATTTGAAAATAATTTGCATGATCATCATGATTATCGTCGTTATTAGCTTTATTTGGGCTAGCTTCATGATTCCACATTTTTTTATATTTAGATATATTATATTATATATATTTCAAGTAAATAGACAGGGGCTATTATACGAGCCCCCAATCATCCCTAACGTGTTTAACAATTCGAGCATCATATTCTTAAGGCCAACTGTGTCAGATGGGATTCGAACCCCTGACTTGAGGGATCTTATACAGTGGATATCAACCAACGGATATTATACGAGCCCCCAATCATCCCTAACGTGTTTAATAATTCGAGTATCAGATTCTTAAGATCAACCGTGTCATATGGGATTTGAACCCCTGTCTTGAGGGGTCTTATACAGTGGATATCAACCAACGGACTGGGGTACACCGTCTAAACACCGTCTAAAAATTTGAGTCCCACCTCTTTAAGACCAACTGTATCAGAGGAGATTCGAACTCCCGACCTGAAGAATTTTACAATAATTTCACACTTTTTATATCTTTTACCAAGTTTATATTTTATTCTGACGTAATTTTTTACTATTAACATGATATTTTATTATTTATTCATAAAGTTATGTATGTTCTCATAAA
>NW_018164674.1:342186-348809 GCF_001263595.1 Phalaenopsis equestris
TTATCATTTATCATCTAAAAATAAATAAATTTAGTACTTAGATAATGTCCGGGAGAAAATTTGAATCATGATGTTTGGACTATCTCGGCTTGTTGGTTAGCATCATCTCTGTAAGACCCCTCAAGTCGAGGGTTAAAGTCTCTTCTGGCACAGTAAGTCTTAAGGAGGCGGTACTCAAATTGTTAGGAAAAAATATCACATCAGGACTCTGCACGTAGAGTTGCGTGCGGAGTCCAATGAAATTATGCCGTAAAAGTGATCGGCCAGGTAACACGAGGAGCATCCCCTCGTATTATTCAGGTATTATTGTGTGTTATTCTTGTGTTATTGTGTGTTATTCATGTATTATTGATATGCTCTTGTGTTATTGTAATACCGGGAATATTACCAGAACACAATAACACCTGAAAAGCATGGAATAACACAAGGAGAATATTCCCTGGAGTTACCGGGCCGATCACCTCCACGACGTAATTTCATTGGACTCCGCATGTAACTCTACGTGTGGAGTCCTGATGTAATATTTTTTCAATTGTTAGACACATTAGGAGTTGTTGGAGGCTCGTATAATTATCTCTGATCATTTCTTTTCTGATATATATATAAAGATTTTTTAAATATTTGTCATATTTGTTGTAACGTGCTTAATCAATCCTACCTATTGTTCATTTTTTTGTTTTAATCACTTAAACATATTATGAAGATATTATAAAAATGGTTCTTAAATTCTTACCTTTTCAAAAAAATATTATTATATAAAGCTTATATGGCCGGTTCTATGACTCTTTTCACGAGCATTTCCCATTTGGCACCAATCTGTAATCCTACTTAATTTTTTTTGTAATTTATAATTACAAAATCTGACGTTTTTTTGAACTTATCCGATATTTTATTTGTGATTTGCTTTTCAATTTTATTTTATAAAAAAAACTGCCAACAAATTTCGATGGTTTTTATTTAATTTAATTTCAAGATCAATTTAATTTCGTGAGACTGTCAGTCACAAATCATGTAACATCTTTTTTATTAGAATCAAATTTCATATGGGAATCTTAAAAAAAAAAATTTCAAAAGTAAGATTTTACGAAGAAAGATTTACATATATATCCATGTGATGTGTGAAAGATTTGAGTGATATAAATATAAAAAGTAAAATTTAGGTGTTAGATTTATAAATACATAGGAATTGAGGGGCATGTATGTAAATGCCCGCTGTAAAATGCAGTTCGTAAATTTAAAATTGCGCGCGTGTAAAAGGTCCAACGGAAGTCCGATTCAACTCCTTTGTTTGCTAACATGAAAACTCTAAATATCTAATGAAGTTGAACAATTCAAGTGTATTTTTTTTTGTCTTTTAACTTTTTATTTTTTCTTAAAGGTAGTATTTGGAAATATTATTTCCCATATGTGCTAGCTATCCTCATAGAGATCGAATACGGGTCAGAGGAGTCTTATGACTGACAACGCAACTGTCTACCAATTTGTCACCCTATGACTTAGGTGCACAACAGTTCAAGGGTATTTGAACATATATATAGTATGAGTAGATCAAAGTCTAGATTAGAATTGATCTTTGTGAAATAGAATTAGTTCTTGTAAATGTGGTTTAGAAACACATTGCTCACGGCAGGCAGAAGCTAATATTTTTGTGATGGACTTACAACATGTTTCGTGTCATTTGATGAGTTTTGTCATCTTTCAATTAAATGAAGCAGTGGATGACAAACACAGATGTGAAGTGCAAGAAAATAAAATATAATAAAAATATTTAAGGATTTTAAAAAAATTAAATAAAACAAAATTATAGGTGTATACTCAAGCCCTAATCTCCATGTTAAATGGGGTCCTTACATTCATAAAATTTTCTTCATTGCCAAAGTAGATAATTGCAATTGTCATCGTGAACACATTAACTTATAACTAAATCTTTATCATGAAAAGTGTAGCTGATTGAGTATTCTTTTTACATGTGTTGGATCTTAAATTATTCTTTGTGAACATGTCCCGGAGTTTAGGATTGAGTGAAGGAAGAGAAAAAGAAAGTATAGCAAGACAGAAGTTTCCTGTAGAGAGATTCGGTAAATGGTTCCTTTATTTGTATTTTTGCACTATATTTCTTAGAGCGTATTTTGTACAATTACAGAAAAATGAACTATTTACAGTTGATGCTCAAATTAAGCTCATGGTTTTCATACTATATGAGTATTACAATTTGAGTTTTAACATGGCAATAACTTGGCCAGTTGACTTGCTTAAATTCGCCCGACTAAGGTGACTACTTGCATGACGACCGGACCATGAGTTAGTCGGTTAGGGCGCCTGGTTGAGTATCAATATCGTCTTTCGTGGTAAAAATGGGTCGGCATATTAGCCGCGATAAATGATTCCCACCTGCACCCCGATCGGTCCGGACTGTCAGTGTGGTCTGTCGTTCAAATCTCTCGTCATGATGTGTTGGCCTATTATTGACCACATGGTTGTCAGTAAAGCAGTATGACGCCTTGGTTGTATGGCCGTCGCTTGAGCCATTCAAATGCTTTGAGATTCGTGTTAACATTGATCAAAGTCATCATCAACAAAATGTTAGATGCGTTCACCCAAAATCATAATATTCTACACATGTTATCACACAACAATCCTCTTTCTTTGAGTTATAATCTCTCAACTCGGACTAACTCACACTATATACTTAAAGAGCTTCAACCAAATTAATCTTTCAATTCCATAGAAAATTCTCTAAAAAGTACCTCCTTTTTCTCTTTTTCTCACATTCAACCTTGAGTCAATGCTCAAGTAAACATTTATGTTACCTTGTATTGGCAACTATGGATCCAACATATTAAAGATCTCTACAAAATAATATTAAATAAGCTCAGAAACATAAAATGGAGACTAAAGAAGACTCACTTATGAAGTCAACACTTTGAAAAATCAATGATTTATATATCATGCAATCCATAAATTGAGGACCTCAGGTCGGTCAAATGCTCTGTTGACACATAGCAACCCCACAAATAATTAATTTGCAGTCATGCCCTTAAAGTCAGGTTTCTGATTAAGAGTGAAAATGAAAGAACTAGAAATAAATCAAATATATCACACGTAGAACTTTAGTTTATGAACACAGAATTATTCCATTATCTCAAAGAAATTGAAGGTGTGTTCACCATATTTTTTTAAGGAATAGCCAAAGGCTATTATACGAGTTTTCAGTCGTCCATAATATGTCTGGCAATTCGAGTACCACCTCCTTAAGGCCAACTGTGCCAAAGGAGTTTCGAACCCCCGAACTGAGGAGTCTCATATCGTGGATGCCAACCAACAGACCAGAGTACGCGGCGGCACGTGTTCATAACAATATTACATAAACAAAAATATCCCAAATAAGATAATTATTCTCACACTAATCCCCTCTTATTAAGGCAAAATTACATATATAAAAAAAAAAGAAAAGAAAAAACCCTTATGTTAAAAATAATACAGAAGTCCTAATTAATTATTTTAATTTCACTTAAAAATAGTTTTAAAAAATTAATTCAAGACATTCTAATCCAAAAACATCTCAAAATAATTAAATTTATTTTAAAATAAATGCAATATTTATCAATACTAAAAGAAAACTTATGCTGCACTTATTTCAAAATAAATCTAAGAATTTTATGACACATCTCCATCAGAATATCAAGATTCAATTTTTTTCTCAGTGATAAATATATTAATAATAATTAATTATACAAAGTAAGATTAAGCCGTTTTAAACCCTATTATAGGATAATTAAGATGAGATAATTAGCTAATGACACAAGTGTTTGGGGGATTTTCCCCCCCCGCCGGCGGCGGCGGCGGCGGCTTCCTTTGGTGGTGGCCCGACGGAAAAGAGCTCAGCTTTCCAGGACTTTCTTAGCTTTTTTACTATATCGATGGGATCAACGTCGCCCATCACTGTCATCTTCCTCTCTTTCATGTCCACGGAGATTGAATCAATACCTGCGGTTTATGATTTTAGTTTACAGTTTTTAAAGCAGAGATAGAGAGAGAGAGAGCGAGAGAAGGAGACCTGGGAGGGTAGAGACAGCTTTCAAGGCCTTGCGCTTGTCTTTGTCATCATGGAGATCGAGTTTCAGAACAGTTTTCTGAAAAGCAAAAAAAAAAAAAAGAAAAACTAATCAAAGATGAGGACTTTAATAAAAATTTGATCATGAAATAATCAAAGATGAAAGCTTTATTAGAAAATGAATATAATCGATGAGAGGGAGAGAGAGAGGGAGAGTTAATTTTGTCGTAGATGAAGTTGAGGGAAGAGGGAAGAGGGAAGAGGGAAGAGGAGGCTCCTTTCTTGTTTTGAAAAAAGCAGGCGAGAGATTTTGGGAAAAGTATTTTATTTGATAATATTGATGATCCTAATGAAAAATTAACGAAATAAACATCTTTAATTTAGATAAAACTGAATTCCATTTTTTTCATCTTCAAAAAATGCGCAGAGGAGAAGTATAGGGACAAAAGAAGGGCTGTTTTTCCTTACTTAAGAGCAGGGGAGGGTAGCAGAAAGGCAAAAAAGAATCCTTTTTTGGAGCTAGAAGAAAGAGCCATAAAATAAATCTTTGCTTTAATTTGGTGGAGAACTAACCTTCATTTCTTCAAATCCAACTGGTGTTCAGGAGGAGAGAGAGGGAGGGGGAGAGAGATGGAGAGGCGAGGGAGGGAGGGAGGACTAAGGTGGGAAGCGAGAAAAGGGCAGAGGATTTAGAAATATATGACTTGCGATGAAATCTTCCTCGGGAATTCTCGCAAATTAATATTTTTTTAGGGATAATTACATTGATAGCACCTGAAGGAATCTTATTTACAAATTAAACATTCAAGTGAGTTATTATAGTATCGAACCCATGCATTTACATATTATGAATTTTTATATTTGAGTGAGAATTCGAAAAATGGATAAAAGAGGGTGTAGCTTTGTAAATTGCAATGTTTTGGGCGCTTAATTGCCCCTAATTTTTAATATATATATATATATATATATACACACGTGAGACTTGCCAAGAAACCAGAGCGTTGGGAACCTTGAGTGGAAAAAAGAAAGACAAAAAAGGGAAAATAAATATGACGCATAGACTTGACTCGTAGGAGCGAACTGGGTTATCTCCAAGATCTTTGACCCCTTTTATATATAGAAAATTGCGGTTATATTGAGAAGGGCATAGAATTCTACATACATGAGAAAAGTCAAGAGTTAAGATCACCCTTTTTACATGCTATGTTGCTTGCCCTACTTTAATAGGGGAGCTACGAGTTAGTAATATATTTTTATTAATGCTCCGTTTTAAACTTTAATAGGGGAATTATAAATCCTTCTAGTGTCCTTTGATAGTCTCTGCTTTAAAAAAAATAGAAGAGTTACATGTATTAATGGCGTCTTTGCATTTCTTCTAAAGGGGTTGGATATTCGTCAAGATGGTTTTGTTAGGAATGACTCATATACCATAAATGAGACAGATGTTGGAGCAGAGCGAAACCCAAGAGCGGAGTGGAGCGGAAGGATCTGTCTGTCCAATCGGGGGAGTTTCCTTATGTGGGTTGGGGGTGCGGGGGCAACACCTTACGGTTTGGTACTGGAAGTAATTTAAGTAATTGCATATTGTACTATAGGGTTATATATATGTTCTGTTTGTAACCCTAGGTGAGCTGAATCTTGTATTATGTACTCTTTTCTAAATATTGAAAAGAAAGCTGCTGCTCTGCTCCATAGGATGTAGGCATCTTTGTCAAACCTAGTAAATCTATGTGTGTTCTTCTGGATTTATGTCGATTCATATTTTTCTTCGCCTTAATTTCTCAACGAAAGTCTTTTGTTTACTCGCTTTGAAGGGGAGTCTTTTGTTTGCTCATTCGGACGAGATTTTTTTTTCTTGCTTGCATCGGAGGCGAGTTTTTATTTGATCACACTTAGGGTTTTTCTTTGTATCAGAGAAAAGTTTTTTGTTTGCTTGCCCTGAAGAGGAGTTTTTTATTGTTAACTTCTTGCTCGTTCACTCAGAACTGAGTTCCCAAAGTGTCAGTTGAACTTGAGACAACATTAGATAAATTTGTGTCATAACACAAGATAAGTTGTAAAGTAACACCCCTTTTATTTGTTGGATCAGGTGTTAGTCGCTTGGAATTGACTGAGTAGTGCCGGGGTGCGGTCGGTCCACTTGTTTTGTTTTGCCCGTTTGGAGCCGACCATCCATTTTGCAGTACTCTCTTTTTAGACAATGCCTCTAAGAAGACGCTAGTTCTGACTCCATGTATGTTGTTGAATGAACTCCTTAACGCACTTCCTATTAGGAATGCCTTTGAGATGTATTTCTTCTCGTTGGTGTCACTTCACTTCTTTATTGATAACATACTCCACACTCACTATGTTTTTTAGGATATTAAATCCAAATTTATCCCGTAAGACTTGCCGAAGAATAAGAGCAGTAGGGATCATGATGGAGAAAAGAAAGAGATAAAAAAGAGAAGATAAATAGCACACATAGACTTGCCCTATTGGGGCGAACTGGGTTCCCCAGTCTCTTTAGCCTTTTTTTTATATATTAAATATATTGTTTATATTGACAAAGGAATAGAGTTTTCCCTAC
>NW_018164674.1:348829-373100 GCF_001263595.1 Phalaenopsis equestris
AAGTCTAAAACTACATGCTTACCCCTACTTTAATGGGGGATATATATATGTTATTATTAAATTTTTATTAGTGTATTGTTTTAATAGGGGAATTACATGTCTTTTTTGTGTCTTTTTATAGTCCGCACTTTAATAGAGGATTTACAGGTCTTTATGGTGCTCTTTCATAGACATGAGCAATTTTTGACATTTTTTAGTCATTTATCTTTTATTTGGCCTGTTAGAATGTCTTGATGTTCATGCAGATGCACCCAACACTCACATATATAATAGAAGAGAGAAATTTCCTTAATGAAATTTGAAATTAAGAATAATTCATACAATCACATTTAAATATATTTCTTTGTTAAAAATAATTCCTCATTTATTCTAACTTAAAATTCTAATTATTTTTATTTATTGATTTATTTATACCTAAGGACATGTATATAAAACTACAGCAGGAGTAATTTTATTATTTTTTTAGAGATAAATACAAAACTCTTTTTTTAAAGAAGTTTCCACATTTTTAGTATTTATAATTTTTTTTGTAATTTTTCAAAACAACGGCCACAAGTTTTTATTCCACTAAGTGGGGTCGACTACATGAATCCTTTTTCTCCATACATATATATAATATGTCCAAGTCTTTTTAGTTCTACTTCTGCCCCTCTTCACATAAGTGGAATAAGAACATCTACTATCCTAACAAGATCAACAGATGATCAAAGTTTAATATGACCAAAACATCTAAGACGACTCTCTCTAATCTTGCTCGTCACTAGAGCTACGCCAACCCTATCACAAATATATTCATATCTCATTTGTATGTAACTGTCAAATCACTCATCCACCCAAACATTCTCATCTCAACAACACTCAACTTTGTTTTATGCTCATCTTTTAAAGGCCAATATTTTGCGCCATGGAGCATTGAAAGTCTATCACCATCTCATAAAATTTTCCTAAACGGTGCTTTTCTATCACACAACGGGCCTGATGCATTCCCCCACTTCAACTTTCATTCTACTAATAGCATCCCCATCTATATCACCATCACGGAAAAATTTAAAAGACTCTGTCCCACTTGATACAAATCCTTATTGAACTGAATTTGTTTGGATACTTGATTCTAAAACTCACATACATGAGAAATTAATTTTTATTTGGGGTTTTTACATGTATACCACACAACTCTTATATATTTACATATCTATCACCCAAAACTATTATATTTATATACAAGCCATTAAAATTTTTAACCTCACCTAAAAACTACTATTATTAACTTTATGAAATTTAAATGCACTTTTCATGCATAGGTTTATAACATCAAAGTGTTATAAGTATAAATATCAAATTTTCGGTGTTATATATATAAATACATAAGAATTGTGAGATGTCCATGTAGAATAAATACATCCAAGACTATAGTTTAAGAGAATGATAAGATTTAATAAGTAGAATGTTTTGGTATAGTTTTAGTATTTATCTTCCTTATCTTTGTATTCTCCATATTACTTTGTGGTTGATCTCATGCTTTATGTGTTTTGTTATCATACTATTAATTTCATGTAATCCATTCTCGTGATTTCTAGTAATAATCATATCGCCTAAATCTTTAGCGTCATATCTGTCAGGGAAGATGAAATTATAATTACGGAACCGACTCGGAAGATTCGCTCACAAAACAAGAAAACATCGAGAAAACAAGATTTAACGCGAAAAAGCTTGGGTAAGAGAAAAAACCACGGAGCCACACCGCACCAAGAAATTCACTATGAAGAAAATAAAAATCGGTACAATTTACACCACGCAAAAAACTCTCTACATTTTCGAAGCTCGAGAACACGCATTCTCTTCTATGCATAAGAGATAATCGAAATCGACACAATCCAATCGACAAAATCAAAACTTCAAGCGAAGAACAACTCAAATTCAGTTATTAGCAACATGCCTTGAGTTAAAATGATATTTAATTGTATAATGTTGCTGAAAAATTTCATGTTTGTTGATCAACAAATTTTATGTGCTCCAAATGATATTCATAATTATTTTTAGCTTTTATTATTATTTTTTTTGCATTAAGTAATTTATATGGATAAATACTTTGAATAATTAGTCCTTAAGAATTTTTAATTATAGAATTATGTAATTTGTTTGCGAGATTTTAAAATGTGGTTGTGTAATCCAAATGCCCTTGACTAGATCGAGCGGCTACAAGTGAGGCACGTGTCATCAATTATAATGAATGAAGATATCCCAAGGAAAGACCCTGGTCGGGCCATCAACCAGAGGCCAACCAACCTAAAAGACTGGTTGATCAAAGCTCGAACATCAATTGGTCGACCAACCCAAGAGGCAGACGACCCAGAAAACTGAATAACATCGAAATAGTTGAACGACAAAAAGTGACCCAAAAATCGATAGAACCGCAAATCAATCAGTTCACGTAACTCTATCGAGACAAATTTCTTATATATTTTGTAGGAGAGAGCAAAGATATGAATTTAGGACAAATTTATTCTCAGACTATATATATATATTTGATATTCCACAGTCTTCTTGCTTGCTTCAAGATTTGTGCAGTGGATAATCAGATGAGAAATGGCATGCCAAAAAAACTGATTTAAATTTATCATGAGCTTGTGAATTTAATTTTCTTTGAAAATTAATTTAATGGGGACAGGGACATGCATATAATTTTATTATTTAACAAGTACTTGGGAGCATTTTTTTTTTATTTGTTGGGGGACAATCATTCAATATTATTTAAAAAGACCAAACAAGTGGCAAGAAGAACTCACCACAACTATATTAATTTGTCCTATTTTTCTATGCTTGGATGATCATGACACGTGCGGTCGAGTCATGAGTGTTCAGATTCATGACATTTTCGTTCATCAAAATTTTTATAAATATTTCGATCAATGAGATTTCAACGTCAATACTGTGACGCCCCTGACATCGAAATTCATGATGTAATATTTAGATTGATTTGAGCATCGCTAGCATCCACCACATTTACATCACCATCATCTGATCATAGCCAATCACTTGGGTATACTCCAATCTTGATGGCTTGGCCAAGTTAAACTATGGTAGTATGTTTGTGTTAAGCTTATTTATAAACCAAACTAAAAATAATTGTTTATATCTGACATGTTTGTTTAACGAAAAAATCAAATATGAGCAACTTAACGAGTCAAACACATGCCAGAACTACAAAGTAACCTCTACTTGAACCTTAAATATCAATCTCAATCGACACAACTTTAATGAGCCATATATGTAAGGAGAGATAGAGAGAGAGAGAGAGAGAGACCGCCTACTAATATTGTGATAATATTTTATTGTTTAAAATACATTATCATAGTAATCCTAATACCACAACATTCATCTATAATCTAATTCTCAAACAAGGTGACACATGTGAAGACCCATTCATTAATCAATTCTATCCTCAAACACATGTGACATCAATACCCCAAAATAGAACCAGACTTCATTGCCACATAATCAACTTGTTGTTTTTCTTTACTTCTTCTTGCTGCTTAACTCAGCTTTTAATTAAAAATTGTAATTAAAATCTAAACAAGTATGTTAAGATAGCAATTTACATAATAATCTTAGTTCAGACAAGCACAAGGAAATGTTAGCTACAAAATCTAATTCTCTAACATCTCCATCTACTCTTCTTCTACCAATTAATTAATAATAATTGTTAAGCAATAAAGAAAACCACCCAAATCCGGTTAGATACTCAATAGACATTGGAATCAAACACTCTTAGATAATCACTTGATAAGAAGATAAAAGATATAGAGCTCACTTACCATCCGACCAATATCTCTGAAGTACGTCAACATTCCTGCGAATTCCTCAGAAAATGTATGCCCAACATTGTTGCAGGTTCCAATCAAATTCGCTTGCATTATCTCAATTCCTATTTCACACTCTTATGAGCAAGTTGGATCTTCTCACCAAAGTTGTTAAAAACTACTTGGCTACACTGCCGAGCTCAACTATCAGCTTTTCGAGACAAAAGGAAGAGAATTTAGGATTGTGAAGATATTCCATCATTTATTAACAACGTGATAATCTACGCCAGTAGGCTTGTTGACGAGGAGTCTGCTCGAGCTCAGTACTATATATATGACATAATACAATTTTATGTTTATTTTATACTCTTAAGCGGGTGCATTTTCTTGTTTTATGCTCTCTCAATGAACCTTCCTAAGGGCCCGTTTGGGGCAGATTATTACCTCCGGCGATGTTTTGAAAACTTTGTCTTCCAGTTTGGTAACAACGTTGGGGCTACGTCTTCAGATTCGTGGTTTCAGGTTAATTAATAAACGCTTCCGCAAGATGGACCCCGCAGACAGCGTTCATTCGCACGACTTTACCCTGCTGCCCTCCTTTCCTGTCTCGTCTGCCCTATCGTGCTTCTCCTCTCCCTTGCCCTATCGCGCTTCTTCTCACTCGATCTCCTCTCGTCTGCCCAATCACGCCTCTCTTACCTCTTCTTTGCTCCTCCCGCCGATCTTTCGTAACAGGTCTGTAAGTATATCGTATGTTTAACCATCGATGGAATGACTTTCGTAATGTTTTTTTTGGCTCTCTGATTTGGAATTTGTTGGGTTTGTACTTGTGTTTATACAATTCTTCGTGCTCTATTACGCATTCCTATGGCTATATGGAGCAGCTTATTCCCTAATTTTGAATGAGTTTGCCATAATATAGGTTTTATGTGTTTGTCGGCTTGTATAAGCCATGCCACCATGCTTTGTTCTCTCTGATGCAATGACTTAGCACTGAGTTTAGATCTATTTCAATTGCTATTTGGGAAATTTACAATGACATGCAATGTGAAGTGACCAGAAATTACATTATATTAAAGTGTTCTCCCCTCCCTTCTTCTGCAATGTGAAGGAAGCAGAAGAGGCGAGAGGTTGAATTGATGACAATGAAGTGCATACCTGTTTTGTGAATTGAGGGTGCTGAGCTTATTGAAGTGCATGTTTTGGTGTTGACCAATCGCCAATCTTCACACATTCACTTTTCAACATTCTTAAGTAAGTTTTTTCAAGTTTGGCCTTGACTAGGGGTATAATGGTCATTTATCCATAAACAGTTGTGAATCAGTTATTTTTCAAACGCACAAGTCAAACAACCGGTCAGTTTATCCGGATCAACTGCTAATCAACAACTTATTAGGATAAACTTCTTATCTGGATAATCTGGATAAGCTGCAGCTGCCCCAAAGATACTCTAAATCTTGACATTTATTTTGTAATTAGCATAGCACTACTCTTGCTTTTATAAAAGTATAATTGCCATTACTGTCTTTATCTACAAATAAAATAGTCAGGCAAAGTATTAATGTCACTTTGATATATTAGCAAAATAAAATTAAATGTGAGTAACCGACATACCATATGCAGCAATATGCATCAAAATTTTCTTTTGTTTGCTATATTAATAACCTAAAGTAAAATGTGAGTAACTCAAATCTTTCATATCTCATCAAAATAGTTACTATTACCACCTTTAAAAGTAAAATGCTCGTCTTCATACATAGTATTATGGAATAGATTGCAAAATAAATAATGTTCAAGAAAGGGAATTGATAGAAAAGAGAGTTAGAGAGAGACATGGAGATAAAGGGAGAATGGACAAGAGAGAGAGGGGGAAAAGGATGGAAACAAGAGTAAGAGAGAGGGAAGAGTGAAAGGTGTGAGAGAGAGTAGAAGAGAGAAGTGAGAGAGTAAAAAGCATTAGGGACAGATGAGAGTGTGGGAAAGAGAAAGAATGGAAAGAGATAGAGAGAGAGTGAGAAGGAAGGAGAGAGATGGAAGCAGAGAAAGAGAAAGAGAGAGGGGATAAAGAGTAAGAGAGGGTGAGACACAAATAGAGAAGGGAGACAAATAGATAAATGGATAATGAGTTAGAGATGAAGAGCATGCAAAAGAGAGAGCGAGAGATCAAAATAAGGGGGAGAGAGGGGGTAAGGAGCAAGAGAGAGGTAAGGTGGGAGGTAGGGTGGGAGTAAGGGAAGAGAGGGAGAGGGAGGGAGAGCAGAAGAGGGTGGAAGAGAAAGGAAAATAGAAACAAAAGAGAGATAAATGAGATAAAACAAGTGTGAAAGAGAGAGGAAAGAGAAGAGAGAGAGATCGCCAAAGTGTGTGAGAGTAAAGTGAGTAAGAAGGGGGAGAGCTAGAAACAAAGGTAAGGACATGAGAGAGTGCTCGCGAGGGATGGAGAGAGGTTGGGAAGGAAGGAGAGAGAGAAAGAATGAAGAGGCATGAGGGAGAGGGAGAGGGAGGGAGAGGGAGAGGGAGAGATGATTTGGGAGAGAGAGAGTTGATTTATGGTAGATGAAGTTGAGAAGAGGGAAAAGGAGGCTCCTTTTTTTTTTTTTTTGAAAAAAGTTGGGGAGAGATTCTTTCTTGTTTTGAAAAAAGCAGGCGAGAGATTTTGGGAAAAGTATTTTATTTGATAATATTGATGATCCTAATGAAAAATTAACGAAATAAACATCTTTAATTTAGATAAAACTGAATTCCATTTTTTCATCTTCAAAAAATGCGCAGAGGAGAAGTATAGGGACAAAAGAAGGGCTGTTTTTCCTTACTTAAGAGCAGGGGAGGGTAGCAGGAAGGCAAAAATGAATCCTTTTTTGGTGGTAGAAGAAAGAGTCATGTATCCGAGTTTTAGATTTAAGTATCCAAACAAATTCAGTTCTATGAGGATTTACATCAAGTGGTTTATATCATCTTTTAAAATTTTTCTTTCAAAGTGATGGTGATATAGATGAGGATGCTATTAGTATAATGAAAGTTAGAAGTGGGAGAATGCATCGAGCCTGTTATGTGATAGAAAAGTACTGCTTAAACTGAAAAGGAAATTTTATGAGATGGTGGTGAACCTGCAATGTTCTATGGCGCAGAATGTTGGCCTTTAAAAAAGATACATAAAACAAAGTTAAGTGTTGTTAAGATGAGAATACTAAGGTGAATGAGTGGCTTGACACTTGTAGACAAAATGAGAAATGAATATATCCGTAGGGCGGACAAGATTAGGGAGTCATTTTAGATGGTTCGGTCATAGTAAATATCAACCATAGAATCATGTTAGGAGAGTAGATGTTTCAGATTCGACTTATGTTAAGAAAGGCTAAAGAAGACCTAAAAAGACTTGGGCATGTTGTATAAAAAAGAACTCAATCTATAAGAATTAAATGAAAATATGACGCTAAGTAGGACACAATAGAGAAAAAGGATTCATGTAGCCGACCCCATTTAGTGGGATAAAAACTGGTCGTTGCTGTTCTATAAATGCTTAAAACTTTGGCAAGTTCTTTCAAAATAGAGTTTTGTATTTATCTCTGAAAAAAAAAAAAAGATACTCGGTGTTGTAGTTTTATAAGTGTTTCCATACATGTCTTTAGGTACAAATAAGTCAATAAATAAAAATAATTAGAATTTTAAATTAGAATAAGTGAGGAATTATTTTTAACAAAGAAATATATTTAAACGTGATGGTAAGAATTAATTTTAATTTCAAATTTTATTAAGAAAATTTTTATCTTTTATTATATGTGTGTCTGTGTACACCTAAAAACTGTTTGCATGAATGTCAAGACAATCTAACAGTCTAGATAAAAGATAGATGACTAAAAGATGCCAAAAATCGTTTATGACTATAAGCAAGCGCCATAAATACATGTAAATCCACTGTTAAAGTGTGGGCTATAAAAAGACTAGATAAAGACATTTTTGCCTTCCTGCCACCCTCCCCTGCTCTTAAGTAAGGAAAAGCAGCCCTTCTTTTGTCCCAAAATCTCTCCTCTGCGCATTTGTTGAAGACGAAGAAATGGAATTCAGTTTGTTGTAAATTAAAAATGTTTATTTCGTTAATTTTCCATTAGGATGGATCACCATTATTATCAAATAAAATATATTTCCCAAAGTCTCTCCCCATCCTTTTCCCTCTTCCCTCAACAAATCAATTCTCTCTCTCTCTCTCTTTCTCCTTCTATTATATCCATTTTCTAATAAAGCTTTCATCTTTGATTTATTAGAAGATAGTAAGAAGCCATGATTGTTTTGTATGCTCTCTCAATGAACCTTCCTAAATCTAGACATATGTTTTGTAATTAGCAGAGCACTACTCTTGCTTTTATAATAGTATACTTGTCAATAATGTCTTCATCTCCCATAGTCAGCTATCCATTTAATTCATTACAAAAACCCACAAATTAAACAGTAAGTAAAGTATTAATGTCACTTTGATATACTAGCAAAATAAAATTAAATGTGAATAACTGTCAACAAAAGTTTCTAAAAATATGTCTCGAAAAGCTGCATTAAGAATATAACTAATTATTATTGAGGATAAAATTAAAATTTGTTTTTTTTCTTTTAAAATATTTTTATTTAATGTGCACGTGCACGTCTCTCTCTCTCTCACACACATGCACTCTCTCTATATATATGTGTCGCGTACCCCTGCCTGTTTGTTGGCATCCATTATTTAAGACCCCTTAAATCGAGAGGGTTCGGATCCCCTATGTCATCTAAGACTCTTAGATCGAGAGGGTTCGGACCCCCTCTGACATAGTTGACCTTAAGGAAGTGTTACTCAAATTGTTAGACATATTAGGGGATGGTTGAAGTCTCGTATAATAGTCTTTGACCATTCATTTATAAGAATATATATATATATATATATATATATATAAGAAAACCGCACAAAATAACCTCAAAATATTTTAAGAAAATAAATTGGTTTATTTTAAATATTACAAATATATTTTGTTTTGAATTAAAATATAAATAAAACAATATATACAATTCATAAAATAGAAATTAAAAGTGGTCCCGAAATGCCTCTTAATAATGCTAAGAATATATAAGAAAACCACACAAAATAACCTCAAAATATTTTTAAAAAATAAATTGGTTTATTTTTAATATTACAAATATATTTTGTTTTGAATTAAAATATAAATAAAACAATATATACAATTCATAAAATAGAAATTAAAAGTGGTCCCGAAATGCCTCTTAATAATGCTAAGAACTCAGGAGACATTTAAGGATTTTTTATTTTATTTTATCATTTTGTTTTTTTTTTCCATTTTTTATTTATATTTTGGTTTGAAATTGAATAAATTTAGCATATTAAAACAAACAATTCAATTTAAAAACATAAAAAAAATAAAATTTAAATATTTTTGAATATTTTTAAAAACAATTAGATCTATTTTTAAAAATTAAAAAAACAAAAACATATGAAAAATAACTAAATAAAATATTTTTCAAAACAAAAACAAAATAAAAATAAAATTGACTCCAAATGGCCCCTCAGTTCATGACCATGAAAATAAAAGGGTTAAAATATCCATTTTAAAATAATATTAAATAGTAATAACAACAGTTTTCAGCATCATCTTGACATATTTTGGGCAGTATTATCAAGAAATAAACTGAATATTCTTTCTTAATATATACAGAATAGATTTATAAACCAGCTATTTTCAAAATCATTTACCTGCAAGCTGCAATCAAATAACCTGCATGCTTCCAAAAACGTTGCTAACATCAAGTCACAAGTAAACCCTAAACTCCAAAACATATTGACTTCACGTGTCTATTAAGATTCAGTTTCCCATCCACATCATTGGATCTCTATATCAGCAGCCATAGATCCCAGAATATACCAGCACTGTTGTAGCTCCAGGTAGGGCCCGGGGCGAAGCTGAGCCAAGAAGACCCCGGCGGTCCCTCGGGCTCAACTCGCAAATCCTCTTAATCATTTTGATTCAACTTATATACTTTACTGAGGAATTGGTGCCTTTCTATGAACCACATTAGATCCAACATCTTCATGTATGATTGTGAAATTCTTAAAACAAAGAACAAGTCATAAAATATCACATGGGGAATGGTCATTATAAAGCAAGCGACCAAAAAACTATGAAGTCTTCGAACTTGCAATGTATCAAAGATTGTCTCGGAAAGAGCAGTGAATCAAGTAATCTTGAAGCACTTCCCCTAAGATGTTCCAGTTGTTTAATCCATCTCTTGTAGACCTCATTATTGCACCTTCTGATGAGTTCTATTTCCCTCATGAAAGTACTGTGGAGACAATTCTCCCTCATCGTTCAAGAAAGTGTCAGATTAAACCATCGAATGCTTTCTAAGCCAGCACCAGAAATTTATGATGGATAGGTTGCATTTCTACTGCCAGAAGTTGAAGCCGGCCAATCACGCCTACGGCTGTCAAAAAAGCTCATTGTTCGCAAACAATTTGTGTTCGGCTCGTTCGTTAAGTAAACGAGTTGAACACAAACAAATTTTTAAAGCTCGAATTATAAACCAGCCAAACACGAACAGCTCTTTGTTACCTCGTGTTCGGCTCGTTTTAACTCGAAATAAAAAAAAAATTATATAATTATTTATATAGTAATATATTACATATATTATTTATATAATAATATTATATATATTTATATCTAAGTTTAAATTGTAACATCTCATGTGGTAATGTGGTTAATGTCTTCTTTTGCATACATTTGATCTTGGTTCGAACCAACACTTTACATTTATTTTTTTCAATTTAATTTTAATTAGCAAATTTCGAGCCGAATAAGAGCCGAACACGAACACAAAAATTTAAATTGAGTCGAACACAAACACATTGTTCACGAGCTAATTTCGAACACAAGCCAATTTCAAACACGAGCAGTTTCAAACGAGCCGAACAAAAGCCTGAGCTCGCTCATGCTCGGCTCATTTACAGCCCTAATCACGCCACTCGCTTTCAGTCGATGATCTCACTCCTGAATATCATTGACGCATTAAAGTGGTAATAATTGAGACACCGCACTTCACCACTCTCTGGTTTCAATGCAACATGCTAAACTGAGTTCATTGTTAGTATTTTTGTAATAGTAATTGTAGTATTGTACCATGTATCCAATTATGTGATCCTGACAATTAATCGTCACCTATCAAAAAAGGGTGGTTGCTTATTATGCATGAGCATTAGATTATGCATTTGTTAAGCCAAAACTATGTTATCTCTCTTTCTCTCTCTCTAGCCTCTTAAATTGTCTTCACAACTCAGTTTTACCCATCCTTCCCTAGCTAAATGGTTTCACCCCAGTTTTCTTTAGACCAACTCACTCAAGAGAATTTCTGAATCTTTACTCTATGCTTTCTGAGCTTGGTCCATATGTCTACAAGAATATGGGTATATTTCCACTGATAGATTGGATCTTATGCCCTCATTTATAATAAGAGTGAAACGCCTCAAACAATAAGAAAAGATTCTGGTAAAACGAGCGACCTGACAGTTGTTAAACAGGTACAACACATTCAGATACATCTCACAATGATAACTCAAAGGAACTACAAGCACTTCTTGCAAGGTGCTCCATATGACTAGTTCCCATTAAGAGCATGAACATATAGCATAACTATCTCTCATAGGTTTTTATGCCATCTCAAACTTAGAGCCACTACTCCGTCTCTTTCCAACACTGAGCCGCACATGTTTAATGAGAGTATTGCAATGACTCCTATTGTACATCCCAGTTAACCCTATTAGATTAAATAGAGGTGTAAAAAAGGAGAGAAACTCGACCGGACTTGATTTCTATCAGCACGCATCTTGACTCGTAGTTATCAATATCAGGTGAGCGGAGATTAATCTTTACAAAATCAACATAAAACAAACTCTTATATTTTAATTCTTTAAATAATTATTTGATAGCAAATATAAATTAATAAATGAGAATAAATAATTCTCAAATAAAAAGTGGACTTTCTTAAAAACACTTTTAAATATGAAATCATATGTTCCCCAAAAATCTTCTATAACTAATCAAAATTATACAATCAAAAGTTGATGTCGCATGTCTAATAGTCCACCCGCTCATTTTCCCGCCCTAAAATCAACATTATAATATCTGGTGAGTTACACACTCAATAAGAGAAATAATGCTAAAATAATATTAAAAAATACAATGAATAAGAAACATATTTGATGCTCAATGATAAGCATGAGTAACAACACAAATAATAAATAAACATGCTTTAGTACTTCAAAAAATAAAGATAACTTATAAATAATATATGAAACAACAGTAAAAAATAAATGAAACTACTACTGGTAAGTCTCTTAAGTTAATATAGTAAATAATATCATATATACATTTAATTTACTTTCTTGGTCATTCTTCTATCAATCTTTTTTATCTTAAAAATATTACATTAAATTTGCATAGATTCAACTTAAGTCATAACAATAATGTATATTCAAGCATAATTTTTAATGAACTTAAGTCATCTTCTCTATCTCAGATTCAACTCTTCTTATGTGAATATTATTTTAAACTCTTATGATCGCCAAAGATTCATATTTCACTACATATAAATAGTCATCAAATCCTCAAAGTAAAGGCATTGATTATCAAATTCAGATCATGTGTTAGATAATTTTACTTGTGAGTTTTCAACTATCCAGATAAATAAGTTATTTTCTTTCTATTTTGCATTAAATTACATCCTAAACCTTTTCAAATTGCATTACTATAAATTTTCAACTCTCTATTCTTGGTGAGGTGGCTAACACTAGTGTTGTTGTCAAATATTTTTTGAATTCTTAAAAATTGGGCTCACGTTCTTTTATAGATTCAAATTTGACATCATTTCTCACTAACTTGTACAATGACATGGCTATCTTTGAGAATCATATAACAGATCTCATAAACAACTGTAGGCCTTTATAACTTTATTGGGTATAGGTCATTCTACTATTGCTTTCATCTTATGAGTAAAATTCCTTGATCGCTTATGATATATCTCCAAAATGCAATGCTCCACACCCAAAATTTATGTTTTTAAAAGTTTGCATTAAGTCACCCTTAATAGATCCAAAATTATTCTCCAAAATTACTCAGTTTTTGAATAATTAAAACATCATTTAATGAATATAATCACAAACTAATAAACATATAATCAAAAACTATAAACATTGTAGGAGCATTTTAAACCAAATGTCATTAACAAGAACTCCTAATGATCATAAATGATCCCAAAAATTATCTTGATCATATCTGTCTCTTTAACCCCGCCTGATGATATCTTAATTTCAAATATATTATGGAAAAAATACAATGGAACGACACCATCTAACTGATCAAACAAGTCGGCAATAGATATTTATTTTTAATTATCATTTTATTCAACTCCATATAATCAATATACAACCTCTTACAAAAAGTACCGGTGCACTCCACAATGAGTTCTTTAGTCTGAAAATCAAAAGCGTACGTGTAACTACTTTCATCCCAGTCTCAATTATTTTAGCTTTTTTAAATAGCACTGAAATTCACTAATATCAAAGGTGTCAATACTAATCTCAGTTGACCTCTGAAACTTCATAGAAACCTGTGACACTTTTTCTCTTGCTTCCTAACATAATCAGGGGCATATCTAAAAAGAAATGTTAGTTCTTCCTCATATTACATGATTGTCTAAGACCCCTAAATTAAATTATTTATCTGTGGAATGAACCAATCAATGCTAATCACATTCTCAATTAGCTATAAATGTATCATATAATAATTATATCATGCATGAATTATTTCTCAATTATAAAATCATATGTAGCCTAATAGTCTTCTATAGCCACCCAAAACTGTACAATCAAAAGCTATACAAAATGATAAATCACTTGGCAAATGGCTCACCTGCTCACTCAACATTCAATGAGAAATAATGTTAAAATAAAATTTAAATATACAGTGAATAAGTGAGGTGCAAGTTCATCGATGACTAACATGAGTAACAAAAATAATAATAAATAGAAGCAACAGTGGTCAGCAATAAATAAAACTGCTGTTGACAAGTTCTCTAAGTAATCATATTAAACGATATCATATATGCGTTTACTTCATTTTCCTGATCATTCTTACCATCAGCCTTCTTTATTTAAGATGAGTCCCATTATATCTAAATAAATTATTTTTATATACTTCATTTTATTGGGTTGCCAACCGATCTATCTGCCATAAAAATCTTTAATAAAATTTGATCATATGTTCTAGTAAATATGCAATGAAGCTGGAAGTAGCGGATAAATATGCACATGCTGTGCTCTGTTAATCGAATTAAATGTCAAATATGTAAAAATCTAAATGCAAATACATAAAAAACGGATTTGCTTATAGTCCCATAAAAGCTTGCTCCTTATGTTAGCAATTGTATCTCACATGAGCTGTTGGATCAGTCTTATGACAAATCTCTTCCCTAGGCTTGCCCCAAGCTCACATCCTTGCATAAACAGTCTAGCGAGAACAAATTCTTTTATATTGAACTCAAATTAATACAAACATACTATAAATTGAGATCACCTAAGTTCTAGCTTCCTATCCTTCCTCCCACCTTCCTATATAAACCCTACAGCTAACACCCCAATTAATACCGATTTGGCAAAGCTGTAGTTCACAAAAAATAAGGGTTTAATGCAATATAATAAAAGCATTTATGTTTAATAACATATATGCTAATTTTATTACCTTAACTCCACCAAATTATAAACTTCTATATATCAATTCGACCAAAATAAAATGTAGATTTTTATTAAGATAATTTGGATGATATTACAGGGGAAGCAGAAAAAAATCAGATAAAACTTTAGACCAATTTAATTCAACAGTTTGAACATTTTGGGTATTACATCTGTCCCTTGTTATTTAACAAGAGTCAGACCCCGCCTAGAAATGCTTTCTCAATGTAAATTGCAAAAGGCTCAACATCGTCAAAATTTATGAAGCCAATATTGAATTCGTATTAACGAAAGTTGAACCTAAGCGATCAAATGGCTCTTTATGGGTATATGATCTCCCTCCTATTGTTAATGATGTTGTGAAGTGTATGCCCTTCTTCACCATGTTTGAGATTGTGCCATGATGGTGGTTCTCTATCCTTTCTCTAGGAATAATTATCTGCTTTTACAACTTGAAGTAGATAGTCACCAATACATGAGGGATATTGTAAGCTTATTACATCTTTTTGCCATTTTAGTACTCACTTCTAATGCGGGATATTGTAAGCCCTATACATGGCGGATGTCATTGCCTAGGTGGCGATCACTCATGCCCTTCAAAAAGGTAATTTTTGTTATTCTCTCCTGTTGGTGTGAGACATAGATGTAAAAATCGCTGCTTATGCGAAAAAAAAAGTATAAAGCTAGCCTCACATTTGAGGAATCAAATCAATGCAAAATATGTTGTCAATGTAGTAAAAAAATGAAATTGACGTTAGGGAGATTGATAATGCGACCCTACATCATGGCTTTAGGTGTCATAAAGAATGAAGAAGATATTAATAATAATTTTTATTGGGTTCAACATGAATAACAATGCCTTAAATTGGTCTCGACTAGAGCAATAACATCTCCTAGGGTTAACTTTTCCAAGCAGTGTAGAATCAAATAGAAACATCTCCAAATGCGGCAATCAGCAATCGAGGCATTGGACTGGTTGGTTTTGGTGTTGGATGTGAAAGGTGGAGATGGCATCTCCATTTTTTCATGATTGGAGTAAAGATTTTATCTTGATTAACGTGTCAAAATAGTTATCTAACTATTATATAAGGTCATTTTAGTCCCAGAGTCTAAAAGTGTCAAATTAATCCTCATACTCTTTTAATATGAGTTGAAATAGTCCCCGGTGAGGATTATTTTAGCCCCCATTAAAGATTCTAGGCTTTAAATTTCCACTTTTATAAACTCTGAGACTAAATTGACCCTCTGGCCTCTGCAAAGAGTTAAGGGACTATTTTAAAACTTCTACCCTTTTTTATTTAAGGGCTTAAAGTAATATTTTATTTAATAATTACAAAATCTACATAATATATTATAATTCTCAACTTCTTGCATTGCAAATCTCCAATCAACCAACAGAGCTTGTAATAGAGCATAATTATTCAACCCGCTATCCCCCAGCATTGACAAGTATCGATGCAGTAGTTTAATACCAGTTAGAGCAAATCCATAAGCAAACACAAGACTATTGAATCCATAATATATAAACTATCTACCTAAGCTCCTCGCTTCTTTCACAGGCCTATGTGCTTACCATCTAAAAACAACTATTTAGCTAATTGAAATTTTAGTACTACCAACATAAAAGGGTTTCAATAATTATATCGACAGAAAAAACAAAATATAAAAAATGCATCTCATTTCCATACAAGCACAACCTCCATATTCAATGACGAGTGCTTAAAAGTTCAAAAACATAAGCCATACAAGTTGTCCAGGTAAATTTATTGTTTTTCTTATGCTTTCTCATGAAAATATCATACGCATTCAGACAAAGATTATAAAAAAGTGGCCTAATATGTTGTATTTAGAGTATATAAATCTAAAAAGGAAATTATTCCAACTTAAGTATATTGAGCAATTGTTCCAAGATTTAGTGCACAGCAAAGATCCCCTCTGCGAGCGAAGTTAATCAAAGCACCTAGAACAACTTTGATCACTCAAAGCACCTAGCAGAGTAGAAGGCATTTTAGAGTACAAAAGCATCCGCTATAAATTGCATCATCATCAGTCTTAGATCAACTATTTATGAGTCTTATGAATCCTCCTTTACTATTCATGCATGTTGGTTTTCTTTGGGGTGTTAAACGTTTTTCTTCGAAAATCCCTTTAAACTACTTATATCCATGTAAGTTAAAATTTACTCATTTATGATCCTTACATACTAATTTTAATTTTAATTTTACCACTTTTAAGTTACATTTCAATAATCACATCTTCAAAAATATCACTCTAATCATTCCTCTAATATAACAATTCTTTCAATTACCCTTCAATGTTTTGTCACGTGCTCATTTTAACATTATTATTGCAACCACACTATACTATTTTTTTACTATGAAATAATTGAGTTCATGGTTTAATAAAATTCACCCTTAAGAATCCAAACAATGCCCTTATCGCATCATGAGACATTTATCCATTTTAATTATAACTCTATCCCTAGAAGTTGTATAATCATTTACATCTTCATTCTTCTGCAAATTGTAGAGCAACCAAAGACTCGCAATTGAATCAAATAGCTCGATTTCTCTATAATAATGCTATTATTCTTTAATTTTTTTTTCAATGATTCCTTCAAGTTTATTTCTTTATTTTTTTCTAGTTTTCGCTCTGTTTCCCACTATGCTGTTGAGCAAGATTCTACTTTTTCTATTTCAATATGCTCTAGATTAAAGAATCCAATTTTTGCCCATCAAGCTATGCTGGGTGTTGACATACTAGGCAAAAAATAAAATAAAATAAAATAAAAACCGTTGACTTTATGACCCATATTTTGCTTTTCTTTTTTAATGAAAATTACATGAGATGATAGATGTATACTATGCATAGTTTTTGGTATTGATTCTATTCATGTTAGTTTTGGCATACCATTCATTACCAATATTTTGATCCGAACACCTAAATAAAAAATTAGGAAAATTTACATAAACACACACAATTCTTATGTGCTTACAACTCTAACACCTAAACTACAGTTTTTACATATATGCTACCTTACCTATGCATGAAAAGGAGTATTAAACTATATGAAATATTTGGGTGGTAGAAATGTAAAAAAACCAAGTTTAGGTATAAGATATATAAATACATAGGAATTGGGTGGTATGTACGTAAATGCCCCTAAAATTATTATGAAAAATTCAATTCTCACTGAAAAGACAAATGAAAGCTTTAAATGTCAACAAACAATTTGATTTTTGAACACTTATCTGTGGCAATGGATAATATCTATATATAGCTTAGGTTTTTTATGGCAAAAAAAAATGTTCAAATGTTAGCACTTCACTCTGAAGTTGACATCCAGATGGTATAATGAATGCCAACACAAGTTTCAGTAGTATTCAGCCTCATCATATGTAAATACAGAACAAAACATGAACATCCTTCACAAAGAGAGCTTTGGGACCCAAAAAAAAACTAAATAATTATCCCATGAAACAAAGAAAACAGTAAATCATGAATTACAACCATAAAAACAGAGTACAGAAATCCAGTATGAAACTAAGTATTAACGGCCCGTTTGGCATAACAAGTTTTTTTTTTTTTATGAAACTAAGTATTAACGGCCCGTTTGGCATAACAATTTTTTTTTTTATTTTTTTTATTTATAAATATGTTCATCAGCATAATTTACATATGTTTTTTATTTTTAAAATAAATCATCATGTTTTTAAAAATACTCAAAACACCTAAAAAAAATTTGAGCATTTTTAAAAATAGCTACCACAATCAAACATGCTTTAATTCAAATAAAAAAAAACAAACAAAATAAAATAAACAATAGAAAACAGAAAACAAAACTGATCCCAAATAGGGGCCTAAACAAATATCTTTTTAAAAATTAAAGAAGAAAACAAAAACAAAATACAAAATTGATTCCATACAGGTCCAAATCCTCTATCACTAAGCCTTTGCACACTCAGCAGTATATATTATAACCAAGAAAGTTTTACTCAAAGAAAAGAACGAACTTTTTTAAGAGAGCTAAACAAAGTAATTTCAATGCAAAATGCATAATGATCAGTGGATCCATCTGCATAAGTTAGCTACCTCTGTGAAGCAATAAAATAGATAAGAAGATTCCATAAAAAACAGTTGATTACTCATTGTCAAATACAAAATTTCAACTTTTTTCATTAATGCTTCGAAAATTAAGCAAAAAAAACAAAAATGAAATCTCAATATAACCTACCGGTGCACTCAATAGTACCGCAGTAGCAAACCTTTTGCTTAATATTCCCATTAGAATCATGAACTTGGTCAATAGTGTAGTTGTAATGATATGTCAGCTCCTGGAGAGGCGGTATATCTTCGGAAGCAAATAACATAATGTGTGGCATACTCTTATTTCCATGATCAAAGAGAAGATTTTGGGCATAAAGATTAGGCATGCAGCTATGGTTGATGAATCTAGCAACATTTCCAAACATGGATGCATCAACAGTGTAGTTCATTTCATTAACTACTGAAGAGCCTTTCTTCTGTAACTCAGGTATAGATGTTGGAAGTCCCTCCCATAGAGCTGCATCATGGTAATTATTTCCAATAGCAAAAAGATACTCGTCGTTCATTCTCTTTTGAGCTTCTTCGTCCTGTATAAGCTCGCCGACATATTCGCAAACGAAGCTACCGGATGGAATGAGAGATAATGATCTCAGTCCCCAACCCATAGTTCCCGTTTTAAAGACTTCCAAAGGAAATTTTATGCCATGTTGACTCACTCTGTTGTGGCACGAAGGAGGGCATTTGCACGAAGGCCCACACTCATAAACAAGAGGTTTGGCTTGCACAATCGCACCGCGGCCATTGAAAGGCAGTTCTCCGCCATTTTTTACTGCACAAGCACATTTGATCGAATCGGTGCAGATGCCAACACAGTCGCAACCCTTGGGATGAATTGGGATATGGTTTGATGGATATATCATCTCCTTCGTATATGTAAAAGGCTGAGGACACTCTTCATCAATCGTATTAACAGCACAAATGGGCACCTTCTCCTTTCCGTTGGAGATATCTCCAGTGCAAATATCTGAAAATGAAATAGATGTTCTCAGCTTAACATTTTTAATTTTGAGTTCAGGCTGTTCCTGCTGCCTCCTCAATTGAAACATATAGATATCAAAGCCATCACCATTTTTTTCAATCCAGTATTTCTCGGCCAGATACAAACCACCGTAGATATAACGTGTAGCTTTTTTGCCCTTTAAACTTCGAGAATTATTAATTTGAAAGTCCTCAAATCCCCAAATAACACGAATAGGATTTTGAGCATTTATGCTGTTTCTTAGTGCTAAATTACCATATTCTAACTTCTGATTCTTGTTGGATGGCCCTGAACCGGAGTAAATTAGCACTTCAGAAATGTGACCGTTGTCTGAGTATCTACTAGAGCCAGATGAAATAATACTACGAGCTAGTAGTCTCCCATCATGTTTAAAAAAATCGATGCCTGCCTGGAGTTGGCGATGAAGTCCGAGCACACAAAGTTCAACCCTTAAATTGAACTCATCTCCAATTTTGACACCAGGCACATTTCCTATGGATAATGAATCAAATTCGAACTCCATACTGTTCTGTTTCAAAAGTTTCAAAGCCATCAAATCTAGGCGGTTCCTCCGAAACTCAAACTTTGATTTCAAGTCTATTTTTGTTTCTTGTGACAACTTATTATAAAATGAATGGAACATGTTGAGTACCAGCTTGACCTTTTTCCTTGGCAATTCCTCCTGATCACTTAAATCACACGCAGTCTTATCCAGATGCCTCACATTACTTACTTTACCTTCGTTTTTTTCAAGATTGGACTCAGGTTTAATTATATCATCATTTATACTCCTTTTGCTCTTCCTCTTTATTACAGATTCTTCAGCATCCAGTCTTCTAGTCTGAATTTCATTCCCAGCATTATCAGGTGATCCCTTCTTTCCACAACCGGAAGTCCACTCAGCTGAGGCCCTAGATCTAAAAGAGATCCTCCTCCTTGTTGAAGATTTTGTAGGAAGCACTTGCTCCTCTAGTGCAGGACTATGAACAGTCTCCATCAATTCAATCTGCCCATTAATTTCGCGACACTTTTTCCCACGAATACCGACATTGGCTGAGATGTCTAATTTCAATGGTTCAAGGGCAAAAGGAGCAGGGGTTTTGCACGCTTCATTCAAGATCTGAGTGCCATTAGCCTTAATCAAAGCTTGTAATGCTTCACCTTTTGAATCCGATCTCGTCTGAGGTTTCCTCGGGTAGTAACTAAGCATACAATCATCAACCTTATTATCATTCCCCAAATCCCCGCCCGAAACAACCGAACTTGTCGCTCTGGAAGCCGATCTTAACGATCGTCTTAATATAGTTTGATTGACAATCATAGCTTCCTCGCCGACAACTGCCTTTGCCGCCTTCACAGCCTTAACGGTTGAAGGCGCCGGGGTGATTTTCTCAGAAAACATAATTGATGAATCCACCCGGGTGGAATCCCGCTCCCGCTTCTGAGATCCCACCATGACTAGAAACCTTATTACAACAGAACATTGACAATTTTATATTGTCCCGGGCAAGCTTCTGCAAGGAATCTCATGGCACAAAAAAAAAATGAATAAATAAAAAACTGAGGAGACGGAGAAGAGAATCTACATAGGAGAAACTAACACATTAGGGCTTTCATAAAATTTCCGGGAAAGCATAAGGAAGACCCAACAGTTGAAAACTGAAATGCATGGAAGGTGAGAACCGAGACCTGATATCTAGCTGTAAACCGGCGGCCGGCGAATCCTGTTCGCCGGCGACGTACGAAGAGGCGGGAACGGGGGCGTCGCTTCTAGCCGGCGCTGGTGGGAAATTTTTACGTGAAGCGGAGCATTGATCCAATTGGCTGGATGAGAAGGATATGTACGTGTAGCGGGGATTTACATACGTAGCGCTCCAAAATATTTAGGGGCACTTATATAAATACCACTAAATTAAAATGTACTTTTAAATATGTAATAATTAAAATATAGCTGTACATTGATAATATTGAAATGTTTCGTATCACATCAATAATATCATTTCTACAATATGTAATAATTAAAATATAGCTGTACATTGATAGTATTGAAATGTTTCGTATCACATCAATAATATCATTTCTACTTGATATGCTACCAACAAATTTTTATCATCCGACACGAATCTCAGTGTAATTTTTTGAACAAGAAACATTCAAACTTTGATTAAGAGTCATTCGGAGCTCCGATTTCAGCAAACTTATAGTCAAACCTGATAAGACGAATCCAACGAGCCCAAGATTGCTCAATTCCGACATCGTTAAGGCACTCAAATGTCCATTAAACGTCATCTGATCAAAGGAAGCTCTCCGGACCGTCCGATCAAAATAGTTCATATTCCTGCATTAATTGCACTTAAAACACTATAAATAGAGCCTCACCCCTCATATGAAAAGGGGAGAGAAGGGGAGAGGGCTTAAGAGAGAACTTGAGGCTTTGAAAATGAGCTTAAGTCCAAGATCATCATCGATCGCCCTTGACCACCACTGACCGTCGACAACCATCGCCGACCTTCGTCGATCACCGCCGACCGTCATCGATTGTCGTCAACCGTGGTCGATCACCACCGCCGACCTCCGTCAGCCACCGCTGACTAGACATCTTCAGTTCGTCAGTCGACGTTGTAACCTGGAAAGCTAATAATCCTTTCCCGTCTGTGGGACAAGTGGCATCTGTAATCATCATCTTATAATGAATTTTTACTACTGGGTCAGGCTCCGTGGTTTTTCCTCTTTACGGGTTTTCCACGTAAAAACTCTTTGTGTTATCACAGTCAGATTCATTTTCATCTGAGTGTGTGTTGAATCCTCGTGCAACGCTAAGACGATAATTCATTATTCTACCGCCGTGAATTTTCTAGCACACATCAGTTTGGCGCCGTCTGTGGGAAAGTTTCAATCTCACAACTAAAGTACTTACATGATCTGCTACATGGCCACCAGATACAATGTTCGTGATAATGGAGCTTCCCGCTCCAACACCCATCGTTTCAGGGAGCACTCACGAAGCCAAGGGCGGTATGCTTCTTCGTCTTCCCACCCTGGAAGATGTTATATTGTCAATGAAGGTGTTTCAGGTCCTTCAATAGAAGATCGAATGCGTAAAAGAAGATCGAATGCGTAGAATGGAGGAGTCTCAACTAGAGATTCTACAGCTCCTACGCGGGGCTCAACAGTCGTTGCCTACAGCATTGGATGAAATTTGTTTATCATTAACTTCGCAACGTACGAGAAACATACCGCTCGGAGGAACTCATGTCGGCGCGGCTCCTCAGGAAGGAACACATCCCCTGTTAGGTCGCCCACCTATCCCCACACCTTCCCGCCATTCCAGATAATGTCATTCGCAATGAACTACGACGTCTCGTCAGGGAAGAGTTCCCATTAGAGAAAAATGATTGCTTCTACGCTCACCATAACATCCATGAATCTTCTCCCTTAGCGAATGCGGTCCTCCAACACCCCATCCCAACAGGCTTTAAGCTTCCGAGCATCGATACATATGAAGGGACAACCGACCCTTACGAGCATATTGATCATTAGCGAATTATCATGCACATTCAACGTGCTTCTGATGCGCTTTTGTGTCAAGTGTTTACAACTACTCTTAAAGGACAAACTCAAACTTGGTTCTACTCTCTACCGGAAGGCACTATAAACACCTTTAACGAGCTTGCCAAACTTTTCGCAGAGCAGTTCATCGCAAATTGAAGGATCATCAACAATTCATCCCATCTATCGGGAATTCGT
Organism: Phalaenopsis equestris; assembly: GCF_001263595.1. Classification (NCBI taxonomy): domain Eukaryota; kingdom Viridiplantae; phylum Streptophyta; class Magnoliopsida; order Asparagales; family Orchidaceae; genus Phalaenopsis; species Phalaenopsis equestris. Next base: position 372,222 of record NW_018164674.1, read on the forward strand.
CAAAATGAAGGAGAGTCACCCAAAGACTATTTCCGCAGGTTTTCTACTAAAGCCCGTCAAATTTCAGGAGTAGATCCAGAGTTACTTAGGGGAGTTTTCCTTGGGTGGCTTTGCCCAGGACCCTTCTACTCATCACTGATGCGGAAGACAGTTCATTCTTATGCTGACCTTGTCCACCGTGTTGAGACCTAAATCACTGCAAATGAGGTCATCAATGCACATAAGGAACAATTTGTGAAATTTGGGGGAAAGCGCAAAGGTAACACTGGAGATAATAATCAATCTTCGCAACGGAGAAAGTTTGATCAACAGAGGAATCACGACATCCTTCCTGAACCTGCAGGCCAATGAACTGAATATCGACCCAAGAAAGAGTATACACCACTCAACACATCACGTGCTAACATCTTAATGGGCTAGCAAAGATGAGCAAGCCGTTAAGTGGCCTCAAGCCCTAAAACCTAACTCAAGTAATCAAGAACAATACTATCATTTTCCTCGAAGTCGTAGCCACTCCACTGAAGCTTGTTAGTAGCTCAAAGAAGAGATTGAAATGTCAATTAAACAGGGATATATTGGTCGATTTGTACAAAACAAAACAATTGGTATCGATAACACTCCTACTGGGGGGCAACATACATCAAGACAGCAACATGGGGGTCACCTAGTTGTAGGAGAAATTCAAATAATTGTTGGAGGCCCATCGATGATTGATCAAGTCCTTGTCACTGTACCTGGCGAACCAATGCAGAAGAAATTCCGCCTTGAGCCTATAACTTTTGATGAATCCGATTTGGAAGGAGTTCGAGTCCCCCACCAAGATCCTTTAGTCATTAGCGCAGGAATTGGCGAGCCATTCTATAACGTAAAGAGGATCCT
>NW_018164674.1:373155-378056 GCF_001263595.1 Phalaenopsis equestris
AATTGTTCTATTCAACTTTCCTCAGTTTGGGATTGACAAGGGAGCTACTTCAACCTGCATCCGGACCATTATATGGTTTTGATAATCGACCAGTGAGGGTCAAGGGAACAATAAATCTTCAAGTTGTCTTGGAATATTTTCCTCGACAGATAACTCACTCAGTTCATTTTATTGTTGTCAAATCAGAATCAACGTATAATGCTATATTTGGGAGACCACTGCAATCAATTTTTGGCGTCGTGACTTCAGTAACACGCTTGAAGATCAAGTTTCCAACCCCAACAGAGATCAGCATCGTACGAGGTGATCAACAGATAGCACAATTATGCTACCTCATACAAGCTCAACCACGCCCGTCAATGACACAACATTGAAAACTTCAATCTTCGAGATGAATATGTATCTCAACGGACTTCTCCCGTAGAAGACTTGGTTCAAATCCCACTCTCTGACCGATATCACTCGAGAAAAGTGTAGCTTGGTTCCCTACTCTTCGATGAGAAAAGGTCGGAGTATATATATCTTCTCCAAAAGAACCAAGGCATTTTTTGCATGGACTCCGACCGACATGTCCGAAGTTGACCCATAAATAATCATGCACTCTTTAAAGGTAAACCCGACCTTTAAACCGGTCATCCAGAAGAAGCGTAATTTTGCCCTTAATCACTTACAAGTTATTGAACAAGAAGTCAACAAGCTTCTTGAAGCAAAGTTCATATGAGAAGTACATCATCCTGCATGGCTAGCCAGTATTGTCATGGTGAAAAAATCTATACAGACCTCAACAAAGCTTGCCCGAAGGATAGTTTTCCCCTCCAGCGCATAGATCAACTCGTTGATGCCACGTCTGGACATCAAATGTTAAGCTTTATGGATGCATACTCAGGATACAATAAAATAAAGATGAACCCAATGGACGAGGAGGCCGTCTCTTTTCAAACAGATAAGGGCTTATACTGTTATCAGGTTATGTCATTCGGGTTAAAAAATGCTGGTGCAACTTATCAACGACTCATGAACAAGGTCTTCAAAACCCTTCTCGGGCGTACAATGGAAGTTTATGTCGATGACATGTTAGTAAAAAACTTGAAAGCATCCAAACACATTTTTCATCTGGAGGAGTGTTTCAAACTCCTTCGTCAGTATGACTTACGACTTACGACTTAACCAAACACATCAGTAAAGTTTCTGGGATTTATGGCTGCCCATGTGGGATTAAAGCAAAGAAGCAAACCCAGAAAAAATCAAGGCAATGAAAGAGATGGTGCCTCCAAGGAACATCAAGGAAGTGCAACGATTGAATGGTCGTATAGCCGCCCTATCTCTGTTGCTCGTTATGGAGATAAGTATTTGTCGTTCTTCAAAATACTAAGAGGAGCACAAAACACTGGTTTTCAACGGACATATGACTGTCAGATCGCTTTCGAACAACTTAAGGCATATTTGGCTTCACTGCCCCTTCTCTCAAAACTCATCCATGGGAAAATGTTATTTATCTATTTGGTTATTTCACCTCATGCAATAAGTTCTGTCCTAGTCAGAATAGAAAACACAATCGAGAAATCAGTATATTACGTCAGTAAAATTCTATCTGATACAGAAAGTCCCTATCTGGTGGCAGACAAGACTGCACTAGCCATGGTATTCTCAACAAGGAGACTTCGTTCATACTTCCAGACTCACACTATTGACATTTACACGCAACTCCCTTTGAATGCTATCCTACAAAAACCAAAAGCATCAGGAAGATTAGTTAAATGGTCAGTAGAATTGAGAGAATTTGACATCCACTATTTACCGCGACCAAACATCAAATCACAGATGTTGGCCAACTTTGTGGTAGAATGTACAGTGCCTACCGCTGATGAACCACCATCTTCTCTTCCACAGCCACCTTAGTGGACACTATATGTAGACGGAGCATCTGAAAACTCGGGAGCTGGTGCAGGAATAATACTTATCTCCCCAAAGAAAGACATTTTAGAGTACAAACTTCGTTTGAAATTTCCAGCCACCAATAATGTTGCTGAATATGAAGCACTTATCGTCAGATTAAAGCTTGTCATCAACTGTGAAGCACGAAACATGATTATCTACACTGATTCTCAACTCGTTGCATCCCAAGTAGAAGGAGAATTTGACACTCATAAGTCACAACTGGTGCAGTATATCAGTCTGGTAAGAACACTTCTCACCCAAATTAAAACATGTCAGCTCGTTCATATACTTCGAGAGCTAAACACCCGAGCTGATGCCCTCTCCAAGCTTGCAACCTCAAGAACTAGAGATCTCTATAAAAGAAGGTATATTGAAGAGATACATTTTCCTCGCATCCATGGCCCATGGGAGATATTGTCTATAGACGACCCAATGGAGTCATCACCCAAGGGAGTCATCTTGGATGGATCCCATCATCTCTTTCCTCCAAGACAGAACACTGTCAGATGATGCTACGACATCAATTCGCATCTGACGCATGGCGGCCAACTTCATCTTTATAAGGGATGAAATGTACAAGAAGACATTTGTAGGTCCATATCTCAAGTGTCTTCCTCCATCTGAAGCTGATTATGCTCTACGAGAAGTTCATTCAGGAATATGTGGGGAGCATCTTGGTGGCAGAGCACTTGCTTTTAAGATAATGAGGCAAAGCTTCTACTGGCCCACAATCAAGCAAGATGCATTAGAGTTTGTGAAAAAATACAAGAATTGACAACTACATTCCATTCTTACACATGCACCGCCAATAGAACTCACTTCTTTTCTAAGTCCTTGATCTTTCGCTCAATGGGGGGTAGATATCATGGGGTCATTTCCGATAGCTACTGGACAACGAAAATTCATCATTTTAGCTGTCGATTACTTCACCAAATGTGTAGAAGCAGATCCTCTTGCCAAAATCACTGAGGCAAATGTCAAACAATTTGTCTGGAAAAACATCATCTGTCGCTTTGGGCTTCCTGCAAAGATTATAACCGATAATGGAGCTCAATTCACTGGAAGGGTCTTGACATCATTCTACAAGGATCTTCACTGTTGTGGTGCATCCCCAAACAAATGGGCATACAAATGTGACAAATTGGACAGTGCTCAAGGGGTTGAAGACTCGTCTTGAGAAGGTTGGGGGGGCAGTGGGTTGAAGAGTTATACATCGTCCTTTGGGCCTATCGCACAACCGCGCGTACTCCAACCGGAGAAAATCCATATAACTTATGTTTCGGCACTGAGGCTGTCATCCCAGTTGATATCGGAGTTACGAACCCGTGAATTAAGACTTTCGACTCATATAACAACAAGAAAAACTCCGACAACAATTGGATCCCCACATAGAAACTCGCGATGTGGCCATCTTAGACTGCTTCCTACCGCAAAAGAGTTGCTCGCCAATTCAACCGGAGAGTCAAGCCTCGACCTATTTACATCGGTGAGCTGGTCTTGAGTAGTATTGAACCCGCCGGCAAGCCACCAACCATGGTCCCCAACGCAATAAATTATCACCTCTCTGGGAAGGCCCATATATTGTGGCTGCTATGATCAAGCTTGAAATCTTTAAGCTTAAGGATTTAGATGGGAAAATCTTACCCCGGACTTGGAATGCAGAGAATCTTCGCAAATATTATCAGTAACACCCTAAACATGTAATCCACATGTGTTATTACATCGCAGTTCATACATGATCAAGGAATCCCAAATATTATTCATTAACTGTCCTATACATAAAGAATATCTTTATAAAGTGTAATGGCTCATTAACGAGTCACCTCATGCTCTCGACCCAAGAAATACACAAATTTGGTTGTAACTTAGTCATAGCATGATCAATCCCAGGAGCATTTGATCTAACATCTTCTTGATCTAACCTCTTCCATATGGGTTAACATTGTCGAGTTTTTACTCCGATAAACAACACTGGATAGATTAACAGCCCTTGGTGGGCTACACCTGACCCATTTCACACAGGCTTGTAAGCGAGCAATGCTCCAACAAACAACCTCGGATGGGTTAATAAGTCCTCAGTGAACTTTCGTTGACTCCTCCTATACAAATTAACTTCATGAAATAACATTCTGATGCATAGCTTCAACAAAGTTAAAGGTCACTGGCGATTTATCTCCGCGTTAACCTTCTTACGTGACATTGAACATCAATTACAAATTTGTCGCCCCCACCGCGACGCTCCACCCAACGCATCACTGCAACGCCCCGCCGCGAAGCTCCGCTGTAATGCATCACCGCAAAGCTTCACAATGACTCTTCCTCGTGACTCTCCACTTAAACACGTCGCCATGAGACACTATCGCAACGCATCGCGACACCGCAATTCCCTGTCGCGACGCATCACATCGCAAACGACACCCCAACGCCCCACTGTGATGTTCTATCGTGACACTCCGCCACAATGTGTCACCGTGGCGCCCCGTCGCGACGCTCCGCCGCAACGCGTCGCACCACACTGCGACGCTCCCCCACAACGTGTTGCATCGCCACGATGCTCCACCGCAACGCGTAGCACCGCGGCATCACACTGCCACAATGCACTGTCGCAATGCGTCGCTCTCGCCGTGCGGGCCCCCCGCCGCAATGCCTCGTGTTGCTACGATGCATCGCCACAACACTCCGTCGCAACGCGTAGCACCGCGACGTCACGCCGCCACAATGCACTGCCGCAATGCGTCGCGTCGCCGCGACGCTCCGCCGCAATGCCTCATGTTGCTCCGATGCATCGCCGCAACTCTTCGCCGCAATTCTGCACCGCAACGCTTCACCGCAATAATTTGTCGCGACACTTTGCTGCAACTATTCGCTACAATTATGCACCGCACTGCTTCGCCTCAACAATTTACCGCAACTCGTAATAGCGATACACTATCGCAACCCGTCATGTTGCCTCGACGCACCGC
>NW_018164674.1:378188-382805 GCF_001263595.1 Phalaenopsis equestris
GACGCTCTCCCGCAACGCGTTGCATCGCCGCGATGCTCCGCCACGACACTCTGCTGCAACGCGTCGGCGTCACGCCGCCACAACCCATCGCAGCAACGCGCCACCGCATTGCACCGTGGCAACTCTACCCCCTCTCCTTTGCCACTATTTATAGGCTGAGAAAGGGATGAAGTTATTAAATGCTCAATAATATATAAAAAAAACAAGAAATATATATTTTTTTTTAAAAATTCAGTTTCAAGCATTTCCCCTCCAACGTTTTGCCAATCCAGCTTCCGATTCCATGTTTTGGCATTACTGCATTTATTTGAGCCACATTTATATTAAAGCTAGGTTATGTATAGGATTATTTAAGCAAAAACAAAAGATTATAGAAAGAAAAAGGGGTGTTTCAGCTCTTAATATTTTCGGACGATAAAAATAAAAGAAATTGGACTCGCCCGAAAATAGGGGGCAACTGATACGCCATCAACAAATTTTCATCATCCGACGCAAATCTCGGTGCAATTTTTTGAACAAAAAACATTCAAACTTTGATTAATAGTCAGCCGGAGCTCCGATTTCAACAAACTTATAATCAAACTGATCGGCTCAATGAGACGAACCTAATGATATAAAAGTCAGTCCGATCCGAGTCAAATCAAGCCCGGGTCAAATCATTAAACTAGTATTGGAGGATTTCCGGAGGCATTTGAAAGGTCAAATAGATGTCGAATCTAACGAGTTTATTGTTAAATTGAGTGTCTCGACAAGACGAATCCAACAAGCTCAAGATTGCTCAATTCTGACATCGTTAAGACACTCAAATGTCCATCAAACGTCATTTGATCAAAGGAAGCTCTCCGGACCGTCTGATCAAAATGATTCATATTCTTGCATTAATTGCACTCAAAATACTATAAATAGAGTCTCACCCCTCACATGAAAAGGGGAGAGGGCTTAAGAGAGAACTTGATGCTTTGAAAAGGAGCTCAAGTTCAAGATCATCATCGTCATCGTCGATCATCGTCGACTACCACTGACCGTCGACAACCATCGTCGACCACCGCTGACCGTCATCGATTGTCGCCAACCGCCGTTGATCACCGCTGACCTTTGTCAGCCACCGCTGACTAGACGTCGCCAGTTGGCGTTGTAATTTAGAAAGCTAGTAATCATTTCCTGTCTGTAGGACAAGGGGCATCTGTAATCCTCAACCTATAGTGAATTTTTACTACTTGGTCAGACCCCATGGTTTTTCCCCTTTACGAGTTTTCCACGTAAAAACTCATTATCTTATCACAGTCTGATTCATTTTATTTTCATCTGAGTGTGAGTGTGTGTTGAATCCTCGCGTAATGCTAAGACGATAATTCATTGTTCTACCGCTGCGAATTTTCTAGCACACATCACTACTAATTTTAAAAGGGCACAAATAAAAAAACTAAATTTTAGTGTCAAAAATGTAAATATATATAAATTGTGTGGCTTTAGGATAGCAATTCTATTTTTTATTAGTCTAAAGACAATTTGATATATATTATTATTGTTATTGTTAACTAGTATAAATATGATTAATATATTTAGGATTAGAAGTATACCGAAGAGTGTTGCCTTGAGTTTTAAGAATAGAGTTCAAGAGATATTTCACACCTCTCACTATAGAATTTGGGAGAGATCACCTACCTCTCGAACTTTAGATACTTATCTTTTATAAATTTATGTAAGATTGTGTTACTTTGTGATACGCCACCAACAAATTTCCATCAATCAGCACGAATCTCAGTGCAATTTTTTGAACAATCACTACCAATCTCTTCTCTGGGAAGGCTCATATATCGTGGCTACCATGATCAAACCTGAAACCTTCAAACTCAAGGATTCAGATGGGAAAATTTTGCACCGAACTTGGAATGCAGAAAACCTTCGCAAGTATTATCAGTAATACCCCAGTTATGTAATTCACATATGTTACTACATCGGAACTCATACATAATCAATGTATATGAAGTATTATTCACTTACTTTTCTATACATAAAAATATCTTTATAAAGTATAAGGGCTAATCAACGAGCCATCTCATGCTCTCGACCCGAGAAATGCACAACTTCGGTTGTATCTTAGTCAGAGCACGATCAATCCCAGGGGGATCAATCCCAGGGGGATTTGATCTAACCTCTTCTATACGGGTTAACATCGTCGAGTTTTAACTCCGGTAAATAACCATGGATAGGTTAACAGTTCTTAGTGGACTACACGTGATCCCTTCCATACAGGCTTATAAGCGAACACTGCTCCATAAACAACCTCGGACGGGTTAATAAGTCCTCAGTGGACTTTCGTTGGCTCCTCTCATACAACTTAACATCATTAAGTAATAACATGATGCATATCCCAAGCCTAGTCAAAGGTTACTGGCGATTTATCTCCAAGGTAACCTTCTTACGTGACATTGGACATCCAATGTTTCGCACCACCACGATGCTCCGTCCAACGTATTGTCGTGATGCACTGCCACAACACATCACCGCCACGTACCACAGTAACGCGTCGTGTCGCTGCATTTCTTCTATGCAACGCGTCGTGTCGCTACGATGACCTGCCGCAACGCATTGCCGCGATACACCGTCACAATGCTTCGCTCCGCCTCGACGCTTCGACGCAACAAGAAAGAAGATCCCATTGTTTGCATGCTACGCAGGACGGGGACGACTTTCCTCTTCGTCGCAACAAAAAAGAAGATCCCGTTGCTTGTCTGCTACGCAGGACGGTGACGACTTTTCTCTTCGACGCAATGAGAAAGAAGATCCCGTTGCTTGCCTGCTACGCAGGACGGGGACGACTTTTCTCTTCGCCGCAACGAGAAGATCCCGTTGCTTGCCTGCTCGCAAGACGGAGACGACTTTCCGCTTCGCCACAACTCTTCTCCACAATACTTTGCTCTGTCGCAACTACTCTTCGCAACGCCGGATAATTTTCTTCTCCTCCTCACTTGTGATTTTTCCCCTCATTTAATGCCTCTATTTATAGGCATGACATGAGACATAAGATTAAATACACACTATTAAAAAAATAATAATAATAAATAAAATTTTTCATCTCATATTCTTTTTACTTTAGTCTTTCAAATTCTGCTTTTATGGCTAAATTATAAAAAATAAAAAATAAAACTTTTCATTTTATATATTTTTTTTACTTTGGTCTTTCAAATTCTGCTTTTATGGCTTAAATTATAAAAAATAAAAAAATAAAACTTTTCATTTCATTTTCCATTTAATTTGGCTTTTCAAATTATACCGTTTTAATTTTAAAAATTTGCTTAAATTTTTTTTGCTCAAATTCTTCTTTAATCATTCGAATTCTTGCTTTAATTAATCCTCCGTGACCCGCTTCAAATTCCTCTCTTGGCCCGTCGGGTCTCTCATGACCCGCTGGGTCACGTATGGGTCATGGGTTCTGGATCCGCGGGTCAGGTTTTGGGCTGGTAAAAAAAATATTTATTTTTGTTTTTGGTGGGATTTGCCCTCACCACTTATGAATGACAAAAGACACTCATCAACTGAGCTAGACTCAACTTATTTATTTATAAAAGATAAACAATAGTCTTATATGCATACTAATGATAATAAATTATTTATACTTTTTTATGTCTTATAAAAATGAAAAGTTTATAAATCTTGATATTTTCGGACGAATAAATTAGAATCGCCCGAAAATAGGGGGGCAACTGATACGCCACCAACAAATTTCCATCAACCAGCACGAATCTCAGTGCAATTTTTTGAACAAGAAACATTCAAACTTCGATTAAGAGTCATCCGGAGCTCCGATTTCAGCAAAATTATAGTTAAATTGATCTGCTCGATGAGATAGACCTAATGATATAAAAGTTAGTCCAATTCGAGTCAAATCAGGCTCGGATCAAGTCATTAAACCACTATTACAGGATTTTCAGAGGCATTTGAAAGGTCAAACAGATGTCAAATCTAGCGAGTTTATACTCGAATCAAGCGTCTCAAAAAGACGAATCAAACGAGCCCAACATTGCTCAATTCCGACATCTTTAAGACACTCAAATGTCCATCAAACGTCATCTGATCAAAGGAAGCTCTCTGGACCGTCCGATCAAAATGGTTCATATTTCTGTATTAATTGCACTCAAAACACTATAAATAGAGCCTCACCCCTCTGTTGACCTCACTTTTGGTTGAGGTCTAAAAACTTCTTTAGTAGCCTAGGTCTAGCCATAAGACTTTCCTATTGACTAGTCTTAGAAAATTAGAAGAGGTACCCCACCATTAGAAATTCAAAACTCTTCTTTTTACTCAACTTGAAATTCCACATATTGATCTTAACCTCTAGCATTTAGTAGGTAAGATCATTATAAAAGAATTCAAGAAGAGTCCTTATAGGATTACTTGGCTTTAGGGTCGACCCTGGGTGTTGACTTGGAACTAGGATATACCATATCTTCACAATACATTAATCCATGGTTCATTTAGAATGGATATCTATCCAATTCTATGTGAAATGCCTAACTTGGTATTTTGCCCCTATGCACCTCCAAATTACCTAACTACCCTTGGGACCCAAATTTGGCTAATATTCCCAAATTTTGCCAAAATACCCAAAATTGA
>NW_018164674.1:389575-410778 GCF_001263595.1 Phalaenopsis equestris
TAATTTTTCTTGATTTTTATCGAGAGTATTCTTAGGTAATTTCAGTTATCTAAGATGTAATTAACTATAGAGATGTAATTAACTATAGGGGCTTGCCCTTATAGGAAGCTTTTCCCGAACCCAGCATAATATAAACCCTATTTAATTCCTTATATTAAATAGGGGAATTTGTCGGCCAATATATTGGTTTCGCAGACCAAACGGATGTCATGACTTTCTCTAGTTTATTTGATCGAGCCTCACCCTCAATTCTTGTATTCATCCTTTGGGATAAATACAGAATTTGAGGTAAAAGTGCTCTTCCATTTAAACTATGAAAATTATGGGGTCAGTTTGACTTCATCTTTTTCAAAACTAAATTTTTTTTAACGTCCTTCCGAAGTGGGCAACGGATTTTCAATTCCGATGACCGACAGCTTCTTACGGACAAACTCCACACCAAAAATAGTGCCGACACCCTCACATGAAAGAGAGGAGGCTTAAGAGAGAACTTGAGGTTTTGAGAATGAGCTCAAGTCTAAGATCATCCTTGCCATCGTCGATCGCCGTCGACCATCACTTACCGTCAACAACGATCGCCGACCTCTGTCGACCACCGCCGACCACCGTTGAACGCCACCGATCACCGCTGATCTCTGTCAACTACTGCCGACCGTCATCAACTGTTGTTAGCCACCGCTGACCTATGTCAACCACCACTTATTAGACGTCATCAGTCGACGTTGTAACGTGGAAAACTAGTAACATTTTCCCGCCTGTGGGACAAGGGGCATCTGTAATCATCAACTTATAGTGGATTTTTTCAACTGGGCCAGACCCCGTGATTTTTCCCTTTTATGGGTTTTTCACGTAAAAACTTCTAGTGTGATCACAACTCGATTCATTTTTATCTGAGTGTGTGCTGAATTCTCGTGCAACGCTAAGACGATAATCCATTACTCTACCGCCACGAATTTTCTAGCATGCATCACTTTGATTTCTTATTTCTAAAATACAAAATATTTTTTGCAGATGCAACGTGATCCTGTGTATTATGACAGTTTAGTGTGTTATTATTAGATAACAAACATAAGTCAAAAGTATACGACGACATGATAATGACAAATGTACCGACAATGCAGTGATGTTCATGCAAGACACACAATGCAAATGAGGTGGTGTATTTCTTGCTAAAAAGAAACATGCGCCGAATGGGCTTGATGTGCAAGCCATTCGTGAAGAGGGCACACCAGTTTCCAGAATGATTGTGTTGGAGCAATGACTCGAGAAAGATACGTAATTGTTGAGGGCGAGTGTGCGAGGAGCAGTAACTCAGAAAGTACCTGCAACAGTCTGAGGTGGTGCTATTGGAGGTGAAGTGATGTAATTCTCATTAAGGGAGAATCACACGATGGGTAGGCTTGGTGTCCAAGCCATCCCCGGGACCCCGACGTAGACACATGGACATTCGTGATGTGTGTGTCAGAACAGTGACTCAAACAGACTCAAACACACAAGCAATGAACACGTGTGTTGTCATACAAGACTAACATGCAAGAGTTCACAAGTATAAGTGCAAACATACAAGATGTGGTGCACCATGACATAGAGATGTTACGAGATAAGTACAAAAAGTCGTGCCAAAGAGGGGCATAAACGCGTCCACGAGCACATGAGGTAATATGCTCACATGTACAACACGGGGTGCGTGGTGTGAATGTGTTCATGCAAGCAGAATGAGACAATCACGCAATAATGCAACAATTAGATGGAGTCGATTGATTAGATCTGGTCGGCGACAGTCGATTGATCGAGCTGCCAAGGGTGGTCGATCTGGTCGATTAGGGCGACCTATTGATGAAAAAGGGTCTCAGCCTAATTAGATCGATGGAGAACGATCGATCAAGCTGACAAAGGTGGTCGATCAAATCGATGAGGGTGGTGGATCGAGCCGGTGAGGGCGGACGATCGACGAAGGAAGAGGTCGCTAGAATCGATCGGATCAACGACAGTCGATTGATCGAGCTAACGAGAGTGATGAATCGGGGCAGTGTAGGCAGTCGACCGACTAAGGAGAGTTAGTCAAACTGATTGAACTAGTGGTGGTCGATTGGTTTAGCCGATGAAGGCAAACGATCATACCGGCGTGGGCGTCCAATTGACAAAGGAAAGTCGGTCAAACCAATCAAATCGGTGGTAGTCGATTAGCCGAGCCTACAAATGTGGTCAATCGGGTCGGCGTAAGATGTCGATCGACAAAAGAGAGTCTGTCGAACTGATTGGATCTGTGGCGATTGATCGGTCAAGTTGACAACAATGAGCGATTGTGTCAACTAAGGTGATCGGTCGACAACGCATGCAAAAATAAAAATTTTTTGCTGCAATTTTAAAATTAATGTCAAACATGCCATGTGAATGCGAATGCATGCATGAAGTGACGCACGCTCAATTTTGACAACGAAACTGGCTCATCCTAATGGCCTCGTGGAAAACTAGAGTAGGCGAGTGATGGAGAGGAGTATCAACGCCTTATCGCGTGAAACAACAAAACCCAAACCTCCTTTTGTGCGACATAAGGTGGGGAATCTCTCACGAAGAGGGTTCTTCAAAACTGAAGGGGCAAAGAGACACAATGAATATCTTCGTCTTCTCAGTCGGTAGGTTTCAATTGTCCATCACTGGTCTAATTATTGCGCTCACTCTCCGATCATAATCGTAAAACTGAAGGGGCAAAGAGACACAATGAATATCTTTGTCTTCTCAGTCGGTAGGTTTCAAGTGTCCATCACTGGTCTAATTATTGCGCGCACTCTCCGATCATAATCGCTCTCCGATCATAATCGTGCACTCCGCACACAATAATCGCTCCCATCACCGACTTTCAAGTGTCCGTTAGAATGAAACCACCAATACACATGTTTATGATATGTAGCTATTTGAAGGCTTATATTGTAAATTGTGATATTTAAATGTCGAATATATTAAATAATATATCTGAGATGCCGCCTATGAAAAATCACTTATTATAAATAACAGTACTGATTAGGCTTATCGAGTTCCAGACTATTAACCTAACGTTAGATCCTACTTCCAGCAAAGAGACCCTGCTCCTCTGCTCGTGATGGAGAGATCAGCCATGGAGGGCATCGCCGGGCGGCTGGCAGCCATTGATGGCCTCTATTTTCCCGGCGGCATACGCAGCCAACAACCCGACGCCTCCCAGCGCAAGGCCGCACTCCTTGATCTCATATCCCGCGACGCGCCCATCTTCCTCGAGCGCTACGGCACCGTGCTCAACTACAACGAGCTCAGCGCTTTCGACGTGTTGCGTTCAGAATACGAGGTTGGATGGTATGTTGATCGTCTTCGGCGGAGCTTGGTACCAACGGAGGCGGACTCGCGGGCGAAGTCGGCGACTGTCAGAAACCGCCGGCGGGCATACATGGAACGATTAATTCGCGGGGGAGAGTATTTTTCTGAGGATTCGATGAGAGAGAGGGAGCCCTACCTCCATCACGAATATGTAGGTAGGTTCCAGGATCCGGTTGTGAGGGTCTTGTCACGGCCGGGGGAGAAGTGGTCCGAGACGCTTATGCGCCGGTGCGAGGAAGCGATGCTTGTGAAGAAGATCAGAGATGAGCAGCAGAGGTTGGGGGTGGCGAGGAAGGATTGGGTTGGAGGTGCTGATGCTGGGGAGGAGGCGAGCGAAGATGATGATGCCAGTGAGGAGGAAAGGAATGAGATGGAATTACCTTCCAGCTCATCGAAGGTAAAGTAGGTTACAGTTTAATGGCTTGAATTCCAGTTCACTATAGTTTATATGCTCTTTGTTTTCCAGAAAAAAAATAATAGGATGACAAAGGTGCCTCCAGGAGGAAATGACGGCTAACTTGACCATCCCCATCAAATTGTATTGCTTGGAGATCACCTAATTCTCTAACAAAACTTTAGCTGACTCTTATTTAGTTGAAATCAAGAAAATTTTTATCCATTTCCGGATCTCTACATTCAAACCAATAACATACTTCATTAATACTGATCTTTCTTACAAATAGATATCCAATGAAAAGCCTGTCCATGAAACTCCATATTTCAATCTTGTACCGATGTCTTAGATCCCTACCTTAGTTAATCAAGGGATCAACTTATCATCTTCATGGAAGATCAGATAAAATTGAACCTTTAGTAATCTTTTTACGCTGTGAACTTTTTATTCTAGACGAATCATTATTCTTGGATTCATAGATTCATCGCATCACTTCGTACGAGGATATTTTGAGGTATGTAAGTATAATCTCTTATGTAAGGCTATATTTGTTGAAAGAAAAGTATGTCTTCATTTTATCCATCCAATTATTTATTTTTTCCAGCATCAATGATGCAATCAAAAGAAGGTACCTCCAACTTGGCATCCTCCTTAATATGGGATGGATTCTTTAATTAGGCAGGATCATCCTCATCCTTTGCTCCATTAATCTAATCAGCCAAGTCATCTTCCTTTGGAAACGTTGTATCTTTATAACAGTTATTGGTGGGAATATCCTCTTGTATAACTATCTGCTTAAGAAGATTGGGTTTAGCCTTCTCTAATTTAGCAGCTTTATTGGCTGAAACCTCAAACTCTAGCTCGAAGGTTCCTCTTTGTTTTTGTTCACTCTTCAATCTCAGCAAAGTTACATATTGCATATCTAGTTTTAACCACAATGGAGAGAATTTTCAAGCCTGGAACTACCTCCATTATCAATTTATGGTCCACATATATTGAGATTTATAAATAGGCAACCTTCTCAATAAATGACAACACAATGGATGCTTTATGGTTGTTTATATGGTTAAGTTGTGACAGACATAATCAACATTTTATTGCAATTGGCTGAAAACAAAAAGCAAACTACATAGAGTTTGTCAATGAGATAATAGAAGAGATGATCGTCTTCTTGATATCAATTACAGCCTCATATATTATGCAAAAATTCCCCAAAACAATATAGGTGCAGCCCAGAGCCAAATAAGAGAGGGATGGTCTGATTAGAACTCACCGAAGAGAAGGAATTGTTATTCGTTTTTAGAGATCTTCAATCTGACAAACTGTGCAAGCATTTCCTTGTGTTCTTTTTTTTATTCTGGTTTCCTATCCTCAATTTGGCTTTTCTTCTCTCTTTGATACTCATTGAATAGTCCCATTTCCGTTGCCTTTTAGCACTCTAGTAAAAAGAGAGGCACAATAATGGTAAGGAGAAGAGAGGGAGAGAGATCAGCTGCTAATGTAGAGTTCTATTTATGGATGCATTGGATCCATTAATATATATAAGATAATTTTTACATTCAAGCTAAAGAATATTGCAATACGCAAACTTATCTAGGAATAGATAAAATTTTAACAAAACCGCTTATTAAGTTGCTAACCAAGGGAGAATAAAATGGATTATTTTATTTGATCTCTTATTTTTTGCAACCACTTCTTCTTTCCTTATTTCATATATTTGAAGGATAATTGTGCATTTTCAACTACTTTAAATATGAATATGACTTTTTGAATTTTGTGCTTATTTTCAAGAAGCTTCTCCAAGTCTCTTAGAAAGTTTGTCTTTTGGTATATCCTAGGTTCTTTAAAAAGTTTCTCTTGAATAATTTTGGAAGTTTTCTTGGGACTTTTTCTAGAAGCTTCTTAGGTCCTCTTATATGATTTGAAGCAATCTAATCATAGAAAGAAAAGAATTTTTAGAATTTCTTACATGACTCATGATTAAATTTGACCAAATTCACTTTCAAATCTCAAGTAGAGAAAGAGAAGGAATTTTTGATTTTTTTACATACTTGTGATTAAATTCAACCAAATTCATTTTGAAATCTCACCAATCATTCGTAAATGAGATATGCTAGTTCATGTGAATCAAAGTGGGAGCTTGATACCCAATTTTAAAATATCTGCCATGATTGTAATTGAAATTCAAGATAAAGAGATTTATTGTGATTGAGGTCTGATTGCGGTGATTGCAACTTTTTAAAAACGTGGTTGTAAAGCTATGATGGAGAAATCAATTTCTTACAAAGCTGTGGTAGGAATTGTGGTGGTGGTGATACTAGAAAAATAGAAACAAAAAATTTGCAATCGAAAATTCAGAAAAGAAGAAACCTGAACAACAATCCCAAAGAGGGAAAATAAAATGCATAAACTGAAAGAAAAATGGCTAATCACCACTTGGGTGTCACTCCAGGATACTGAAATCACTTATTAAACCCGGAATAATACAAGAAAGGTTCTTTCCACCAATCAAAATAATTTGTATCTCCTTTCTAACATACAAGTCAACATTATATAGGCAAGCCCACAACAAAAACAAAAAATTAAGGAAGAAGACTTAATTACAAGTATGTCACCCTAATAAAAACATAACAATTTCAACTCCTACGTCATTCTCCCTGAGTTTTTGAGATTCTTCATGAGATGAAATTTCAGAATCGGTTTCGTGATGTGGGGTCAAGTCGACAACATTTAATGTGGTAGAAATACTATAATTTTTGGGGAGATCAATTTGATAAGCGTTGTGATTAATACCCTTCATTGAAAGGCCCGTCAGCTTTGGCCTTGAGCTTCCCATGTCTTCCAGGAGGAAAACGCTCATTCCTTAGTCAAATCCACAATTTGTCTCCTTCTTTAAAGGCAACCGCCCTCTACTCTTGTTTTCTTGTCGTCGATTCATTTTGTTTAATGATATTCTCACGCACCAATTTATGTAGCTTTTGGATTTCTTGTAAACGAATCTCAATGTCTGGTGCCACCGCCTGAATGGGAAAATCTAAAGTAAGATCAAGTGGAGATATAAGATTTATCTCATAAACCACCTCAAAAGGACTTAATTTGGAAGTTTGACGGCATGACCAATTATAGGCAAACTCCACTTGAGATAGAAAAAGATCCCATTGTGCAAGTTTTTTCCCCACATAGCAACGAATTAGGATTCCAAGACTTCTATTTATAGTTTCTATTTATACATCTGTTTGTAGGTGGGAAGTGGAACTATATTGAAGTTTGGTTCCCAATTTGCCCTTAATTTCTTCCAAAAGTGGCTTAAAAACTTAACATCTCGATCATATGTAACAGTACTAGAAATGTCATGTAAACGAACCACCTCTTTGAAGTACAAATCAACAATGTGAGAGGCATATAAAGAGCCTTCGCACGGTACAAAGTGAGCCATCTTGGAGAATCGATCCACCGCCACCATTATAGAATCCTCATGTCATTGAGTGCGTGGTGAACTCACCACAAAATCCAAGCTGATATCCGTCCAAGAAAATTCAGGAACGGGTAAAGAGATGTATAAACCTGAATTTTGAGGACTTGTCTTGGCTAAATGGAAAATATGACATCGTTTCACATGACGGTTCACATCTCTATGCATATAGGGCCAATAAAATTTGTCCTGAAGAAGAGATTAAGTCTTATCTCTCCCAAATGACCGGCTAGTCTCCCGTCATGTTCTTCCGCTAATATGGCTTTTCGAATGGAACACGTATGAATGCATAAATAATTTTCTTTGAAGAGGAAATCATCTTGGATGTGAAAGGTTTTATAATTTCCAACGAGACATTCCTGTCATGCCACTCGAAAGTCAGGATCCTCTAAATACATTCCCCATACTACTCTAGCTTGCAAAATGGATAGAATAGCTTGTCGATAACTTATAGCATCATCTACTTAATTAGAGAGTCCCAATTTATGTTTGAGAGTAAATTGAAAAGCATAAACATATCACTCCATGTGGCGTGTCTTCCTTTCAATTTACTTTGGTTTCGAAGACACGTAAGGGCTTCGTGATCTATAAAGAGGACAATTTCATTAGCTAAAAGGTAATGACTCTAATGTTGGAGGGCCCTTACGATCGAAGAGAATTCCTTATCATATGTGGAATATTTCCTTTTGGATTCGTTGAACTTTTCGCTAAAATATGCTACGGGATGTCCTTGTTGACTAAGAACGGTTCCGAAATCGGTGTTTGATGCATCACATTCAATTTCAAACAAAAGATCAAAATCTGGAAGCTTTAAAACTGGGGCGGTACATAGGGCCTATTTCAAGCGATCAAAACTAAGTCGGGCTTGCTCGGTCCAACAAAAAATGGACTGATTTGAACAACTCCATTAGCTAGGCAGCGATGGTACTGAAGTTCTTAAGGAATCAACGATAGGAAGAGGCCAACTCGTGGAATTGTCGGACTGCCGCGAAGGAACTAGGGGCTGGCTAGTCCCTCACGGCTGCAACTTTGTTGGAATCCACCATTCCTACTGTTGAGGTCACAAATCCCAAGAAATTGATGCGGCCAACTAGGAATTAACACATTTTCTTATTGGCAAAAAGCTATTGTGATCCTAGGACCTCATAAATATTTTGTAAATGTTGCAAATGTTTAGATTTGTTAGAGCTATAAATCAAAGTATCATCAAAGTAAATTACCACAAACCTTCCCATAAAAGGTTGAAAAACTTGATTCGTGAGGCACATAAATATGCTTGGAGCGTTAGAAAGCCCGAAAGACATCACCATCCGCTCATAAAGCCCATATCTTTTCTTGAACATTGTTTTTCACTCATGTCCAATGTATGTGGTGGTACCCACTTCGAAGATCTATTTGGGAGAAAATAAACACTTCTTTTAGTTGATCAAAAAATGATTCAATCGAGGAATGAGAAACATGTCTTTGATAGTAATTTTATTTACACCCCGACTTTCAATGCACATGCACCATTTTCCATCCTTCATTCGAACCAAGAGAGCCGAAACCTCGCAAGGACTAGCACTACATTGCACCAAACCTTTGTGGATCAAATTATCACTTGGTGTTGAAGTTTCTCGTGCTCTCTTGGAGACATCCTATATGCAGATTTGTTGAGGATGAACGAACCAAGCATAAAGTCAATAGCATGCTATAAGGAGGAAATCTTGCAGGAATTTCTTCCAGAAAGATATCTTCAAATTGTTGTATCAATCTTTATACTTCGAAAGGAGTTGTATGTTGTTCAGAACTCTCAATCATGATCAAACGGTACCCCATAGTTGTCTCCTTAAGATCTTTCAAAAGAAATGGAGTGAAAGTGTTCATTTCAGTCCCCACCTGGATCTCCTCCTTAATAGGTACCAAAGTGGTTTGAATCCCTTTTTTGATAAAGGAATAAGTGTTAGTGTACCCATCATGAATTGTACAATGATCATGTTGCTAAGGTCAACCAAGCAAATATGTGACAAACGTCCATAAGAATCACATCATATAATACCTGCTCCTGAAGCTTTCGACTGGTAGAAAATGACACCATGCATTGCCGATTGACTTTAATTTCAACATCTTTCTTGAGCCACATGAGTTAGCAGGGATGGGGATGAGGTTGAGTAGTTAGCCCAAGCTTCTCCACCATGGTTGTTGTAACACGTTCTCACAATTTCCACCGTCAATCATAAGGTTACAAACCTTGTTCTGAATTGTGCATCGTGTTCTAAAGATGTTGTGTTGTAACCAATCTTTATTGGAAGATTGTTCGATACTTAGGAGACGTCTTATCACCGGTAATTCTCCTTCATCTGCTCGTAGGATTTGGTCTCTCATTGGATTAGCATCTTCTTTCTACCATGTCATTTTCCTCTTGATCAACCTCCTCCACCAATGAAATAATGTGCCGCTTAGGATAACTCGAGGCTATGTGGCCAAAAGCATGACATTTGAAGAATCGTATACCAGATGTAGTTCCTTGCCTCGTTGTGGTAGCAGTCCATCGTGGCTGGAAAACAGTTTTGCTGCTGCTATTTTCAGCCTTTAAACCACTTTCCTGTGCGATTTGCTGCAACCACCCGAACCATTAATAGGGATTCATATTGGAGTGCTTCTACCCAATTTTTGCTTCTTTTCAACCTTCACTGCAGGTTAATCACGTCTTTTAATGTCTAGAACAGTTGAAGTGAAACCACATTAGTGATTGATGGTCGAAGACCGGCAAAAAAAAAGTGCGATACTATGCTCCTTTGGTTCGGATAGATTGCACTTCAGCCCCCCCAACTGTTTGAATTCAGCAATATATTCCTCCACGAATAACTCTCGTTGATGAAGGTTATGCTGCCAGATGAAGACTTCCTGTCGGTAATGATCGGGTAAGAATTTCGTTGCATTTCTTTCTTCAATTTTAGCCCACTACAGATCTTGGATCTTCCCTCTCTTTGTTGATCCTCTTCAAATTTTCTCTCTGAAGTGACGGTCTTCAATTTTATTGCCACTAGTTTGATGATATGCTCTTGTGACACTTCGTTGAATTCTTGAAGCTGTTCAATTGTATGTAGCGAATTGATGAATTCGTCGGGATCCAATTTTCTATCAAAATCAAGAATGTCTATTTTGATTCGAAGTAGGGAGGTTTACGCCGATCTTCATGCCTTAATGTACCAGAGGTTGTTCATTGCCACTAGTGGTTTCTTGATGGAAAGGGTTATCTTCTTCCTCTCCGATCATCTCATTTTAGGATTCATTCTAACGTTTTCGCTGTTCAAGAAGTACTAATCTTGTTTGTAGACGACAAACTTCTTGTTGCATTCTTTCACAACAAAATCTCGGGCTGGACAGATATGGTTTCTTCTTGGCGGCATCTTGATTTTCTTTTATCTGCTGATTAGATCGAAGGTTGTAGAGAACTCAGATGATTTGCGATCGAAGGCAGCTTCTAGGAAGAAAGTAGGAAACACCGTAGGGAAGAACAAGACATAAAACTGGAAACAAAATCCTCGACAGAACCGTAAAACTGCAACAGACCTTGCAGCCATCTAAATCCAAAAAATAGGAAGTCTGGACATAAATCAGTCACTTGTCAACAAATTCTGGGCAAAAGCCCGGGGGCTGGACAGCAGAGAATATGCGGCCATAACCTGCTGGAAAACTGCAAAACCGCAAGAACCGGTTGGAAAATTGCAAAACCGCAAAACCTGCTGGAAAATCCAACAAACCAGATTTTTGACTTTTGGCAGAAAATTGTTTCACCGAAAAGAGAAACCAGAGTAGGAAAAACAAGAAACCTGGAAAGAACTCCTGATTATGGAGTAATCGAATTAAATGGAAGGAAGAAATGTGCAAGAACTGTGCTTTGATACCAAGATAATTCCAGAAACAATAGAAAATAGAAAAGTTGCAATCGAAAAATCCATAAAAGAGGAAACCTGGTCAACAATCCCAAAGAAATGCATAAACTGATAGAAAGACGGCTAATCTCCAGCTGGGCACCACTCCAAGATACTGAAATCACTTCTTAATCCGGAAGGATACAAGAAAGGTTCTTGCCACCAATCAACATACTCCATCTCCTTTCTAACTTATAAAGGCAAACCCACAACAAAAACGAAAAACTAAAAAAGTGGACTTAATTACAAGTATGACACCCTACTAAAAACATAACAATTTCAGCTCCTACGTTAGGCGGTCTAAAAGGCAGAGGAGGGACAATGCTTTCGCAAAAAAGATCCTGAATCTCCTAAAAAAGAAGGAAACTTCTTTGTCAAAAGCAATTTATGATGCAATCACTGTAAAATAAGGAGCATATTAAATATAAATATTGAACACTTCATAGAAAAATTCAAGGCTGTTGTGAAAATAATTGAACTAGAAGGGTCTAACTTAGAAGAAATTGATAGGTTAGAAACTTCTCGAATTATCTAGAAAAACCTTATGGGTCATGCTCTCTAGCTTAAAATATTACAAATTCTAATTGTTGTACCTTTAATGCCTCGAGTAATTCTCTTAAATTTTGGATAATAAATTTAGGAGCCACAAATCACATGACAAATTTAGAATGATAGATCTTTACTATTCAATTTGAGGGGGAGTATTGAGACTACTTAAGGTCGGTGGGATTGAGGAATTGGAGGTATGCGCCATGGATTTATGTGCTAAATAAAAAAAACATGAGTTACCTATCCATGGACAAACAAGGGGAGTCTCTCCTCTTAGCTGAAATAGAAAGGCAAAAAGGGGCATAAAATATACTAGGCACACATGGAAGTAATTGACAACTGTTTTTTCTTTAAATTCATTATAATTAGTCTCTATCCCTAAGATTGTATAATTTTCATTTATTATCTTTGTAACTGTGTGTAAATACCCATTGTAGGATTTAACAAACCAAGCTGATTTGCTATTTCTTCCTTTGTTTATTACGTCTTGTCATTGTCTGTAGAATTTTCTAATTGAAATCGAGCTTTTTATGTTATTTTTCTATCTTAATTTTAAAAAAGGCAAAATCTCATTATTGTCGTGATTGTTTGCCCAGGCTCAACCATTTGTTCTTTTATCATGAAAAATTCTTCTCCATTCAATTCTTGATGGCTATTGAGTGCCTTCATGTGCTCTTTTTGCTTATTATGAAGTTATGCTTTGGTTTTTCTTTTCTTGGGCCTCTTCATTTTTTTTTTGTTTTCTTTAAATCTTTTTCCTTTTGGGATAATCCTCAATTCTTTATTTTGCCACAGAAGGAAGGTGTTTACATAGAACTTGAACATTTAAATTGTTAATTTGTGCTATATTGTATACATTTTCTCATTTTTAAAGCATTATTTCATTGCTTAATCTTGAGTCTAAGTTTGGGATCACTTTTGTTTTTAAATTTTCATTTTTTATTTTATTTTTGTTTATATTTTAATTTAAAATAAAATATATTTGGTTGCAATGACTGCTTTTTAAAACACTCAAAACACATATTTTTTTTAGTATCTTTAAAAACGAGTTGATTTTTCTAAAAAAAAAAACTGAAATAATAACATATAAAAATATAGTTAATAAGCACTTTTTTTTAAACAAAAAATAAAATTGATGCCAAACGGGCATTAAGAATTTGAATGCATAAAACGCATGTGCTAAGTCCATTAATTCAATCTTGAACCATAATTTGTCCATTAATGTCTTCTATTGCTAATACTATTGCACATCAAATACTATTAGGGAATTTTCTTTAAATTGTAGGCTCGAGAAGATGACACAAATGCTAATGGTGAAGAGCTAGCCGAACTCCCCAATAATGCTTTATCTACAGAGGAGATGCAGGAACAAATGGACCAGTTCACATACATAATGCATCAAAAGTTTCTTGCAGGGGAGGATACTGAACATTTGGATTATTCTGCTATTGATAATGATGAGGGGCTCGATGATCATTGGATTAAGGAAGCCAACCATGATGCAGAAGAGAAGTACTTTGACGAGGATTGACCTGGACTTTTTTCTAATATATTTAGCTTGCATGGATAGAGGCTTGATGATATTCAACCGTTTAACTGGCTAAGGCTGCAGTCCATGCTTTCCTATTGTACATTTATCAGGTTTAATCTTATTTTCATCATAACTTTCTTCTTTAAAAATGTGCTTTGGTAAGTTGTAGTTGGCACACATTTTGTCTTTTTTTTAGTGGTGTTCTGCTTTTAGATTTTACTAATTATAAATATATAAAATTTATCACTTATATGATGAAAGATGCATTTACTTACACTCCACACAATTCTTTTATATTTTTATATCCAACACCTAAAATTTCCTATTTTCTTGCATGCCACTCAAATCTTTGCATCACATAAAAAATACCACTATTACTAGCTTTTTAGAAGTAAAATACATCTTTTCATTTATAATTTTAACACCAATGTGTTATAAATGTAAATATCAAACTCTAGGTGAATATCAAACTCTAGGAATGTAAATATCAAACTCTAGGTGTTAGATATGTAAATACAGAAGAATTATGTGGTATGTATGTAAATGTCTCATGATAAAATTGGAGATAGAATAATGATATAGACTTTATATTTTTTTTGTGTGCCTAAGCATCAATTTTGTTCTATCGTAGGAAGATCTACTTGTTAATGGAAATAATGAAAAACAATTGGGTAGAGAAATGATTTTGACTTTTTTTTTTTTGATCTTAAGAACGGATATATATGAATTAATGTGAAGTCTATTAAGGGCAAAAACTGTTTATCAAAATTTTGTTGAAGTTATTCAAGATATATATGGAGTGGCGAGCAATATTGATATGGTTTTGGAGTAACAATTTTTTTTATTATTATAATGGGTTTGCATTAATAATTGACATTGATTCAACATCTTTTGACGTGATTATATAGATATGCTTACAAAGAGTATTCAATTTGAGATACATTGATATATGCTTTTTTGGTGATCACACAACTGCAAAATAAGTGAATAGTTGGAACATTGGAGAGAATGTTAAGAAGATAAATGAATTGAAATTTATAGAACAACAATTGAGTATATGATATACAATTATGGTGTATGCAATATATATAATTAATAATAATAATTATTATTATTATTATTAGAATATAAAATGATATTCAAGTATGATAGATTTAAGTTTCCTAGATCTATTATACTAAGAATGAAATGTAGATGAGGTATAACTTCTAGAGTTAAAGTTGAGTTATTAAATGAAAAAATTCTTAATATTTATTACACTTTAAAAAAAAATTTATAGACTTCAAAGATAAGACTTTATCCCACTAAGTGGGGTTGGCTAAATGAATTATTTTTCTCCATTGGGTCCTATTGAGTGTCATATTTATATGGACTTGAAAAGATAAATTTAATTAAACAACAATTAATCTGACGGTGTTATTTGAATTTGAGTTTAACGCAAAATGTCTTGATAACAAAGTTGAGCATTATGGACATGGAGATGTTAAGGTAGATGTGTTACAAAATTAGGAGGGATAACTTAGATATGATTATATTAAAATAGCTGTTGGAGTAAACATCTATTAAATATATTATTAATCAATAAAATTATTGATTGGGCTAATTGGGACAGTTAAACATAAATTGTGGATATGCTCAAAGGAGGTTTGAAAACACAGCAATTGGGCTAATCAATAAAATTATTGCCACCTGATAATATAATGTAGGGGTACACCTAATGTAATATAGATAGAAATTTAAAATAATTTGCGAAGAAAATGCTTAACACTTCAAGCAACAGTCATCTGGAACAAATATAAAATGAGGATTTTTAAAGTCAACCCTAAATAGTTAGGACAAGGTGAAGGAAGATGATGACGATGTTTATGATATGCTATATTTTTAACCTTTTGGAAAATCTAGCTCAAATTATAATTCACTTAGTCAACTTAATTCAATTTAGAGCGGTCCAACTCAATCAAGTTAACTCATGATTCTATTTAGTTTTGACTCATCAAATGCTCATAAGCTAAGCTTGATAATCTAATGAGTAAAGCGTAATGAAGCTAGCTCCTACAAGAATATATAATATGCTTAAAATATTGAAATTCAGGCGGATTAAGTATTATTTCAAGCTAATAAATTTTCTAGTTCTCCTTTGTCTTAATTTATCTCCCATTAGTTTTCTCCAATTTTTTATTTTTTATCATTGCACAGTTTGGATTTGTACAATCTTATTTCTTTCATAGATGATTGGCTCATGACCCTGCTTAAACTTGTAGATTTGAGTTGATTTTGATTAATTAGTCATGCCCAACCTTAACTTGGGGACAGCTTGAGTTTGATTTAACTTGTTTACACCCCTAGCACATCGTGTCATTATTATAGGTTATTTCAGAAAACCTTGAAGATTATAAAATATTATGCTTTATTTGAATGAATGTAAATCTGCAGTACTTCTTTTTCTTCATCATTTTCCTAGAAGTTTAGGTCTTTCGTTCCTTTAAGAGAAAATCATTGTTTCAATATATAAATAAACCAATCTATTGCCAAGCAGTTTGGTTCAAGATTAAACATTATTTCATGTAGTGGAAGACATTATCTATTCATAGGTATTAATATGATATATGTAGTTTTATTTCATTATTTTAATTAAATGTTTGGATTTCATTAGCTGATGGAAAGCTTAAGCAATCTTGGGCATTTAAAGATTATTCTCCCTCCTTTCCACTCTAAAAATAAGGCTCCTTTGTATTAAAAATCATTCAATATTTAAACAAAAATTGCTTATGAAATGAAAGATGTCTTCCTTCCTTTCTCTCCTGTTATAGCTAGCCCCTTTAGGTTCTTCCTCTTCTCTTTTTTGTCTCCCAGTCTCTCTCCTGCTACACCTCTGTCTCTCTCTTTACCTCTCGACCTTATCTATCTCCATACCGCTTTTCTTCTTTTATAATCCCGGAATAAGCATCCCATTTTACCCTTGTAGGTAAGCAAAATAGAGGAGAACCATTTTTGCTACACAACATTGATTGATAAGAGTGTCAAACAATCCTTGGGTTCATGAAAGGATAAAGATTTACATCAGCTCCGCCGCACCTTTCCAAATAATCCCTAATGAAATACCTCTTCTTAATGCCCTACCTCTTTCCTTGTTAAAATCCTAAAATTCCTTGTGTGTTCTACCAAACCCACAAGCTAATTAACTTTAACTTTAAAATATGTTTAATATAAATTCCTATATTTATTTGCATTATTTGCTTGATTATCTTTATTATCTTCTTTTTTTCCGCTTATTGTGTTTCTAATTAGGCCTAAAACCCTCACCGAAATTGTTACGAAGTTTCTACATACCTTTAAATTATCTTTCATATAAATCCCTATATATAATTCTTATTTGGGTTGATACTCTTTCTTGACTTCCTTTTTCCACTTTTGTGCTCATCAAATCAAAAAAAATTTATTGCTTGTGTTGCTGATAAGCTGCAGCTGCCCCAAACAGACCCTCATTCAACATTTGCTTGACAAGGTGTACTCTTTTCATCATGCCTTTTATATAATGGATGACATTCATTCAACATTTGCTTGACAAGGTGTACTTCACTTTTTAAAGTTAAAATGGTGATATTCTTGAGAAAGATTTAGAGTTGCATGAGTGTAAAAAGTGAAGTTTGGATGTTAAATATGTAAATACGTAGGAACTGGGTGGCATGTATGTAAATGCCTCTTTTCATCCAGCGTTGTCGCTATCAGATTGTTGTATAGGGGTTCATATGTAGTCGCATAATGCATGAAAATGTCCAGGTTCTTCGTTAGTTATTGAGATGATGCTCTTGAGCTCCTTGTACTATTCCTGACTTGTTTAATATTACAAGCTGATTGCTTGCTATTGCTGCCAATTTATAATGTCTGTTTGCTTCTGGATTTACTTCGGGTATACTAACTTGTTCACCTAACACCACTTTTGATGAACCAGCTTCTCTCTCTCTCTCTCTCCAGTTTCTCTCTCCTCCTCTTGGCTCTTCTACCTCTCGGCCAACTTTGTCTTCTCTTTGTTGTGTTTGGGGGACTTCTAAGGTAAACTTATCTTCCACTTATGTTGCAAGAACAAAGATGTAGATGATTTTCACCATCTCTATCTCCTAGTTTGACAATTGATATCAAATTTGGTTTGGGGCTGCTGTAGCTTATTAAAAAGTGAAGCAACTGAAAGATAATCTGATGTTCAAAAAGCTGGGTAGCTATTACATTTTATTATTATTACTTTTTATTTGAAAAAATCAAACCGCAGCTAGAAAGCTGCCACTGCACTTAGCCTGAACTAGTTGAAAAAAATAGATTTCAACAAAATAGATTTCAACGGTAGTTTTTTTAAAAAGTTGTCAAAATGCATTTTACCCAAACAGACAAGAAATCTCTACATTACTTGCTCTATCGCGCATCTCTATCCCCTTCCAACCAAATCTCCTGAATTCTTTTTTCTTATTTTGGCCATTTACATACATACCACACAATTCTTATGTATTCACATACCTAACATCTAAACATTCATATTGACATGCATAACTGCCTAAATCTTTATCATCACATAAAAAATAATTGTATCACTATCTTTTTAATAGTGAAATACACATTTTCATGCATAGGTTCATGACATCAAAGTGTTATAAATGTAAATTTCAAATTTTGGATGTTAGATATGTAAATACATAACAATTGTGTGGTGAAGCCAAACAAGAGTATTAGTCCTTTGGTTCAAATTTCATCATCTTTAATTCTTCCTTACCAACTCAACAAAGTTCTTTTTTTTTTTTTGTGAGTTGACGTTGTGGGCTCCGAAAATTCACGACCGCTCTACATGACAACTCTCTGCATCAAAAAAATTATTTTTTTTTTTGAGAGAGTTCTTTAAAGGGTCGAGTTTTCAGAATGTGAATTGGAATGCAGAAAAGACACTACACAGAGATTTCACCCTCATTTTATGAGGTAAGGTTGTACTATTTAATATGCATCTTTTCATTGTTATGAATAATTATTATAAATTTTCTAACTAGAAAAACTTATAACAATAGTGTACGAACATAAATATATATATTTTTTTTGCTTTATATAATATACATAATATTTTATACTCAATATTTTGTGGTATTATTGGTGTTACACCGCAATAACACTAATAATACCGTAGAATATCACCAAATAACACCACAAACGGCAGAATAATATTGATAACACAATGAGTGTCACTCGTTATTCCACATTATCAATATTATTGGTGTTATCGGTGTTATTCCGCGGCATTACACCGTGGAATAACAACAATAACACCGCAGATGGATAAATAACACTGATAACACAATGGGTGTTACGGGTATTAGTCCGCGGTGTTATTGGTGTTATCGGTATTATTCAGCGGTTTTACATTGCGGAATAACTCCAGTAAAACCGCATAATATTTAGTATATTTATATTTATATTAATTTATTATTTCTTTTCGAGCCGAATAAGAGCAAACAAATATTTGTTAATATTTGATTTGTTTATACTTCGAGCTTAAAAATTTATTCGTGTTTGGCCTGTTAAGCTTAACAAACAAGCCGACCACGAGCTGTTTAACAAGCTGAACAGGAGCTATTCGTGAAGAACGAGCCGTTTTGATTGACCGATATGGAATTCAATTAATTAAATTTGAGCCTTCTTAGGCATTGGTTCAATCAAAATTGAGCTCTATATTAGACTCTAATTTAAAGTTATTTACAAAAAAAAATATAAAATCAAAATGTAAATATTGTTTAAAGATATTTAAAAAGATGCTATTTTGGTAGCCGACAAATAAATTGGAATTGCATTACTGATCGATTACTTTCCATGGAACGCAATCGGGACAATGACCGATCAATTAATTGAGAATTAGAGGCCAATTATTTTCGGAAAATTAGGCACCATTTCTTTTTAGGTGGGACATTTACATATTTACCACCCACTTTTTATATATTTACATGTCCAACACCTAAACTTTACTATTTATAATAATAGCACCCAAATCTTTCATATCACAAAAAATACTATCATTTTTAAGTATTAGGTGTGTAAACATATAAGAATTATTTGTATATATGTAACTATATTATATTAATTCAAATAAATTTAGTAATTATTCTGATTAATTAATTTTCATGTGCCCTTTTTTTTTTGTTTTGCCTAAATGTGCAGATAATTATAAGAATTTTGTCTTGAGAGAGTTTTCTTCTAGTAATTTTTAATCATCTATCATTTTACTCGAGAAATATA
This sequence comes from Phalaenopsis equestris, assembly GCF_001263595.1. Lineage (NCBI taxonomy): Eukaryota > Viridiplantae > Streptophyta > Magnoliopsida > Asparagales > Orchidaceae > Phalaenopsis > Phalaenopsis equestris. The sequence goes on from NW_018164674.1 coordinate 409,057, forward strand.
CTATTAAGTAAAAGAATGCTCTTTTAAACCCTCGGCCTGTTGGTTGGCATCCTCAGTGTTAAGTCCCCTTAGGTCTGGCATTCGAATACCCCTGACACAGTTGTGGTACTCGAATTGTTAGGCACATTAAGAATGGCTGGAGGATCGTATGATAACCTCTGGCCATTTCTTAAAAAAAAAAAATGTGAAAGAATGCTCTTTTAAACCTATTAAAAACATATTTTGTTGATTTATTTAAGAAAAATGGACAGATATATATACATTTATCTTTTCTTTGGAGATAAAAATTATCATTTTATTTTATCTAGAAATAGTCAATTAGACTTGGATAGGCTCAATGAACAAAACTAAATTGAAATTAAAATACAAAATAAAAATAAATACAACTTATATCATAAAAGGGGTTGTTGTGATGTGGAAAGTTATTGTGCCAGCCTCAACAAAGATGAGTAATGTGCAAATCAGATTGTGGCGTAGATATGGCGATAATAGCGATCATTTCACTAGTTGGGTTATAATATATGCCGCAAAGGAGTTAGTTGTGGTACAAATGAGACTGCAACATAACCCTTGATGTTACAATGATGATTGTGAGATTGAGATAAAAATGCAGGATTTATAAGAATTGGTTGTGGCGCAATTGGGGCGATTGTGCTAATTTGAAAGCAAATTAATGATGCTTATGATGAAACTGATTTTATATATAGTGTGAGTCATGAGAGTTAATTATAGCGCAAATAAGATCTTTGCATTAGTTCCAAAGACAACAAAGGCTCTGGTGTAAGCGACAACAAATAGCTTAGCATATGCCCTTGAGGGAAATCATTATAGTGGAATTATTGTTCTATAGCTAATTGAGATGTAGAGATGGCCTTGATGCCAGAGGGGTGATGGTAGTGTAGACCTCGAAGGAGCTTATTTCAACATAAGCCAAGGGAATTGAATGTGATGATAACAACAATGCAAATGAGTTTTGCATTGTGGGTCATGTGATGATCATAATGGCCTTTAGAAACTTCTTGCCTAAAGTTCTAAATGGTTCTATATACACCAAAATTCTTTAGGATCTCAAGGATATTGTTTTAGATCGCCTAAAATGAACTTTTATTAAGAAATTCAAATATTTTGAGAGGTATTCTAATCCTTATTCAATGTGTGCTTAAACATTCATCATAATTATCAATAATAAATGGTGGATTCATGCCCCTGTTTCAAAATATGACAGAATAATATTAACTTCTCTAGGTTGATTTGACTGGCCCACTGAGAACGAGACTGAATCGAGCGACCAATAGTGATTTAATGGTGATGATCCAGAGATAATGATGATTAGCAATATCTTTGATCAAATAGTTAAACATACCAACTTTTAGATATGAATGTCATAAAGTCAAATGGAAGTGTGGTCAAAATTATAAAAGTTAATTTGATGAAAGAATTATCACTTAAATATATAATAACTATAAAATAACTAATATATCTTCATAATTGTATTTATATAGAAATGATCATCACTCCAAGTGTAATGGTTTAGTACAATAACTCATAGAATGTAGGTTTATGGAGGTCATCATTAGGAATCTCTTGGCAATTATTTGATACATGTTAATTTTATAAATCATTTTTTTTTATTTTTCTTTGTTGTGTTATTAAAATTCTATTCATAATAAACCCCTTCAGTTAGGGGTGTAACCGTGTCGAACCCGAGCCAGCCATGCTCAG
>NW_018164674.1:411076-416428 GCF_001263595.1 Phalaenopsis equestris
TCGACCACGAGCTGTTCACGAACAAAGAGTCCTTTTAACAACCCTTAATCATGTAGCCATAAGATAATAAGATTTGAGCAAGATTTAAAAATTATTATTTATATTAAAACATCATTTGAATCTAATTTAGTAATTTTTATTCTATTTTCTTAATCAATATTTTAATTGATTATAAATCTTTGTAGCCTTGTAGTCAATTACATTTTTTTTTAAATACTACTTAATATATATATATATATAGATATATATATACACATTTGATGAGTAGTATTTCAAGCCAAAACGAGCCGAACACGAACGAACACATCTTAGTTCGTGTTCAGTTCGTTAACTTATCGAACGAAATTAACGAGCTGAACGCGAGCTTCTTAACGAGCCGAACACGAGTGGTTCGCGAACAACGAGCCTTTTTGACAGCCCTACCTTCAGCCTATCTCTATTAATTATTCCTAATTATTTTATCATAAATTTATATTTTACTAATGCATTTTGTTTATTATATCCTTCACATTGAAATTAATATTTCTCCTACTTAGCACTTCAAATAATAATAATAATAATAAAATTTTCTTGCTTCTCTAAACTGAATTGAAAGAAGAGGAAGAACATATTATGTTTGACGTCTAAACGTCATATAGACGACGGTGTAGATCGCACCGCACAGTGTGCACGACGTCACGATTCGATTTAAGTTGCCGACCACATATCAGATTAGCGGGGACCTAATATTTTTCCATATTAAGTGCATAAGCTAATTTAATCAAAGTTTCCATTCAAAGTTCTCACTTAAGTTCTAGGATATATAGATGCAAACTAAGCTATACATACATTAAAAAAAAAAAAAAAAAAAAAAAAAAAAAAAAAAAAAAGCTAGAAGATCAATGATAGTCTGCATAGAAGCATCTCATCATGAAGACCACAAAAACATACGCTTAGCTTAGCTTCTCCGGCGCAGCCGTCGTTGCCGTCGCCGTCAACGAACTAAATGAAGGCGGAACAATAATTGAAGAAGATACCTTAAACCTCTTCCTATCTTCCTCTTCCAATCTCCCATCTATTTCTCCCATATCCAGATCAAACCCTAACTCCCACCTCCATCTCTTCTCCTCCTCCCCCACCCCTCCGAACTCCACACTCTTAGCCCAAAACTCATTCAACATCTTCTGTGGATGAAAGATGCTAGCCATGGTGTGCTGATCGCTCACCCTCATCCACCCATTCGTCCTCCTCTCCGCCGCCGATCTCTCCACGATGCTCCTTATTCTCCTCGTCAATCTGGCCTTCGCCGTCATAGAGAGATCGCCCGCGGCTTGATAGCAGTGCGGCCGTCCAATGCCACCAACGCCACCGCCAGCCGCCGCCGCCGCTGCTGTAAAATTTGTACGCGTGTTATCGCCCCGTAAAGCACGTGCGGCCTCATCATAGGCTCGCGCAGCTTCCTCAGCCGTATCGTAGGTTCCGAGCCACAGTCGAATGCGCTGCGATGAATCCTTTATCTCCGCCACCCATCGTCCAGAAGGCCGCCGCCGCACGCCGACAAAGCCGCTGCGGCTGTCGCCCTTCTTCATCTGCTTTTTCAGCTTCTGATCTTCACAAGTGGACATGGCCGGCAACTAGCTTGAAGAAGAAGAGAGTCAAATATATGGTAGGGTCTCTTGTTGCTTAGTTTCAGCAGGTCTGTGATATTTATATCAGAGTTTGGTAAGTAAATTAGGGTTAGGGTTTGGTTATATAAGTATTTTTTTAAAGGAATTTGAGGAGCATGCCAATATAATAAAACAAGCATATAAACAGTAGGGGAAAACTTGTTTAAGAAATTTACTATGCATATAGAAGAAGGCCGGCCACATGAGTAAATATTATGTGCATTGAACACATGTCCAGATGAGTTACATCGGAAACACGACGGCATGGCCATATGCAGATCGTCATCCGAATGTACGGTTCGCCACACTTAATATTTTCTATAATCACATGGTCAAGAGATATAAGTGTTGTTTCGATATATACCCCAAATTACGTGTGATCAGTCGTAAATTTGGCCGACTCTACATATGCGATCAAGCAATTGTGGATAGCACTGCAGCTCGTCCAGATCGAGTGATGCTCCACATTAATCGCCCAAATAGATCAAAATAAAGCAATTCCTCACATAGATATTATTATTATTATTATTATTATTATTATTTATGATTTTAATTATGCATTTTTTAAAATAAGGCAATGGGAATTATGATTATTTTTTTAATATATTTGTCGTTTGCATGGGCCTTAAATTCCAACTCTCTTACACGAATCTACTTGTGACTGTCTGCATGCTAAAGAGGACTTATTAATTATTTTTAATTAATTAATTTCATAATTAGATTCCTTAATTATCTTAATCTCGCTTGGAGCCGTCTATAGGGAAAGCAACGCAGCTGAAGAGCTTTCTAATAAACTTGTTTTAAGAGTACTTTTAATATTAACTGTACATTATTAATTAATGCTAAATTCGGTGATTAAAGCGATAATAAGATGTCATTATTACAATTATTTCATTCATACCCCCTCAATTCTTATGTATTTACATATCTAGCACCTAAAGATTTGGAGGGGATGCATGTAAAAATTAAACTTTTGTTGCTAGGTATGTAAATAGATAAGAATTGGATGTTATATATGTAAATTCTCCTTATATTTTTAATATATTGGTGTCATGTGATATGAGATTTTAGGTGTTGGAAATGTAAATACATAAAAATTGTGGGGTATGTATGTAAATGCTGGCATGAATAAAAGAAAGAAATTTAATATTAGACCTCATATATAAGCTACAAAACACTAATCAATGACCAAAAAATTAACTTTTATTGATATTAGATTAAGTAATAAATGGTCATTAATTATCTTCTTGACACTTGGCTCAAGAAAATTTTTTTGCAATTTGGGAATTTACATTACTAGTCTCAATTATCTTTTGTAGTTTTGCTTTTGGGTTTAGTTGGTAAAATAATTTGTTTTTCATAAGGTCCTCATAATTCATAGATAATTAATTATCTTCTTGACACTTGGCTCAAGAAAATTTCTTTGCAATTTAGGAATTTACATTACTAGCCTCAATTATCTTTTGTAGTTTTGCTTTTGGGCTTAGTTGGTAAAATAGTTTGTTTTTCATAAGGTCCTCATAATTCATAGATAATTACATATCTAACACCTAAGCTTCAATTTATATATTCGTGCCACCTTATCTATGAATGAAAATTTATATTTAACTTTTTTAAAGTTAAAATTGTGATAGTTTTGATGTGATATGAGAAAATGAAGTTTAAGGGTTAGATATGTAAATAGATATGAATTGGGATATGTTTATGTAAACAAAAAAATATGTTGGCATGAATCTCAGGGCAATCAAATGTCTCAAAAAGAAGGGGCAGCCGGTTGAGCCACTGATCATCGGTAGCCACCAAGGACGAACAGGCTTTAGACGATTGTGCCGAAAAAAGAGGGGGCAGCCGGTTGAGCCACTGATCATCGGTAGCCACCAAGGACGAACAGGCTTTAGACGATTGACCGAGACCTCGAACGACCGCCAACAAGCTCTTCGAACAACTACCAAAAAACCATCTAACAAGTGGCATATCGACCCATACGATCTCTTTAGAAGCCAACACACTTTTTAGGGATGGTTGTGAGTTAGACTTAGTTTCAAGAACAAAATAATTGTCATTCTCATGTAGCTTTATTTTTTGTTTGTCTAATCATTTATCACAAACAATTGAACTTGATGATTTTCAATGAGAATAATATCTTTCTTCTCAATAAGATGTTCACCATACGTGTGAATATAATCATTCTCCTATTGTGTCTCCTTTTTTTTTATATGTCTTTCAATTTTTCTAACATTATGATGATTAATATGAAATTGAACTTTCTCACATGGTGCAATTCTTCCTTTAACCCCAACATGATGTTGTTCATCCCGCTTATGCCTCCACCTTTATATATCAATCCATAATGTCAACATTTAAACTATTTCTTCCCATAAGAAAATCTGAATTTCACTAAAATGATTCCATGTTAGATAAAACATTTCACGAACATTAAAGGAAAAAAAAACATAAGATTAACTTCAAGATGACTCCATATAGGAATAACAAAGAGACAAATTTGGAATAAATTATATATATATATATATATTTCATATATGCCTTATATTTTTGTATCACACCGTATTGCAATGGGTCAGTTTAGAGGCCAAGGAGGTACCCAAATATGTATATATATTTCATATATGCCTTATATTTTTTTATCACACCGTATTGCAATGGGTCAGTTTAGAGGCCAAGGAGGTACCCGAATATGGTCGTATGTGTGTGTGTGTGTGCTTGTGTGTGTGCGTACGTGCGTGTGTGCGTGCGTGCGTGCGTGTGTAGCGTGCGTGCGTGCGTGCGTGCGTGCGTGCGCGCGTGCTGTGTGTTGGGTCTCGTATTGTTCTTGGGTTCCCACAGCTTGGGAGAAATTTGTGCAAGGAGAGTGAAGGAGAAGAATGGATGTGTTCACCAAGCCTGAACTATATGTTATTATAATTTTTCTTCCTATGAAGAGAGATCGTGATCTAACAAGCAAAGAATAAAAGAGAGAGGAAGCAAAGGAGGCCCAGAAAGTTATAACATGCGATTTCCGAAAAAGGTCTGGAAGAGAGCATACTCGTCCTTGGATCTCTCTGACCTATATTTATACATATTATAAAAAACATTAGAATATGAGTTACTTAAAAGTCTGTCTACAATGTCTTGATGAAATGATTGTGACGTGAATGTCAGACTGCTCATAAATGAGAATGTGGCATATATCAATTCTTAATGATGGCATTGACCTTTAGCATTCTGTCAATTATGAGGATCACTGTTGACGTAGCCTATGTAGATGAATATGATTGGTTAGTCCTCTAGCTTAATGCGTTAGATCACTTCGTCGGATCAATCTAGCTCCTCGATGAGTGGGGTCAACGAACCACCTTAGCAGCGTATTCCAATTGAGATTGTATCTTTCAGTACGTGGGCTTATCATGCCCATAAGGTCTGCCACATGCATTGTCTTGCCCACAAAAGCTGATTTTTGATATATACATACATATAAGGCTGTCACAAAAGCTCGTTGTTCACGAATAATTCACGTTCAGTTCGTCAATGAGTTCGTGTTCGATTCGTTCGATAAGTAAACGAGACAAACATGAACAATTTTTTTTTCTTCTGGTTAGTTAAACGAACCAAATACGAACAGTGATGCGTTCATTCGTGTTCGAAATATAAAATAATTTAAAATAATTATCTATTAAAAAAATAAATTTTATAAATTATAATATATATA
>NW_018164674.1:416498-430057 GCF_001263595.1 Phalaenopsis equestris
ATACCCAAATCATTTCAGTCCAACACTAGCCTCACTGTTGCAGTATATAGTTTAAGCAATTGCAAACCAATGATTTCTTTATTATATATATATATATATATATAAATTATCTACTTGTATCATCACCTAAGCATGGATGATATGATTCCAATATTGAACTAACCACAAGCATCCAACATGGATATATCAAGCAATCACACTATAATACTTCAATCATATGCCACACATTTCCTTCCCATCTCTTTCAAGACCCTAAAATTGTTTCACTTGTTACCCTCAACTTTCTTGTCATTTTCCATAAACCTTTTTTTCTTAAATATATTTTATGAAGAGATGACGTGAGAACTATGGAGGTATTAATTTAATAATCCACATTACTTCATCAACTAATGATGCTCATTAATTTAATAATAATAAATTAGAAAGTGATATTAGCAAGAAGACAATTAATAAGAGTAGGAATGGAGTGATGGAATGCAAGAATTATTGAAGGATAGAGGTAACAAATTGGCTCAATGTTCGTTAGCATCTTCTATTCATCAAATTAGCTCGTGTTGGACTCATTCGCTAATTAATCATTATGAATTAACTTTAAACAAAATTTCGTTGATTTTGAACAAAATTTTGTTAATGAGCCAAACACGAGCAAAACTTTCCATTCTATTGAGTATAAATTTAGTTGTGTTGTTAATTCTATTCATCAAATTAGCTCGTGTTGGACTCATTCGCTAATTAATCATTATGAATTAACTTTAAACAAAATTTCGTTGATTTTGAACAAAATTTCGTTAATGAGCCAAACACGAGCAAAACTTTGCATTCTATTGAGTATAAATTTAGTTGTGTTGTTAAATGAGTTTAAGCTTTAAATTCACCTTAATAAGCAATTAGAGAGCTAATCACAAATTAAGTGGACAATAAAGAGCCAAAAACTAACAGAAGAATCAAATTTATATAATCATGATAAGTTTTTAAATAATTTGATTTGTTTTGAGATAGAAACAAATTAATCAATCAACAATAACAATATTATTCTTATTATTTTATAACCCATCATTTGATTTATTTGTATTCATCTTATAGAAAACGAATATTTGCATAAATGAAGGTGTTAATGTCTATCTTTTGAGATGAATTAGAATAAGTTGCTTATCTTATTGTATAATGGCAGTATGATTTGCATGTAATTTTAAAGGACTGTTTAGGACAGCTGTTGAAAAATAATTTATTGTTAAAAAACACTGCAGATACTGTTACAATGAAGGTGTTAATGTCTATCTTTTGAGATGAATTAGAATAAGTTGTTTATCTTATTGTATAATGGCAGTATGGTTTGCATGTAATTTTAAAGGACTGTTTAGGACAGCGGTTGAAAAATAATTTATTGTTAAAAAACACTGCATATACTATTATAATATATATTTTTTTGAAAAGTCAGACCACGGCTAGAAAGCTGTTATCACATCTAGTCAGGAATGTTGTAAAAACACAGCATTTTGAAAAAACTGTCAAAATGCAGTTTACCCAAATGAGTTGGGTGTGTTTTCAAAACGCACCGCACCCAATAAGCTGCTCCTAACAGGGCCTTAGTGAGAATAAATATTATATTTACACTTAATTTAGCTGTTAAAAGAAAATATTATATTTGAGAAACTGTCGAGAGAAATAACAGAAAATGTGTATTTCCTTATTTAACACGTAAACTTTTTATTTTTACATATATGACGCTTTATCCTAAGCTGCTCCTAACAGGGCCTTAGTGAGAATAAATATTATACTTACACTTAATTTAGCTGTTAAAAGAAAATACTATATTTGAGAAATTGTCGGGAGAAATAACAGAAAATGTGTATTTCCTTATTCAACACGTAAACTTTTTATTATTACATATATGACGCTTTATTTATGCATAAAAATATGTATTTCACTTCTTAAAAGTTAAAATAATAATTATTTTTATATGATAAGAAAGCTTTGGGTGATATAAAAATAAAAAGTAAATTGTAATATTATTGTTCACATATTTATATAAAGATTTTTTTTAGGGGCATTTACTTACGTAACAACCCCCCTTTCAAGATTTATCCATATTTTTAAACATTGCTATAATTATAATTTAAATTTCTAATAGTGGGAAAATTATTCTGTCAGGAGTCCTAAAGTAGAGAATCATTCGGAGTCCAATGAAATCACGTCATGTGGCGGTGACAGAAAAAAAAATAAAAATCGGTCTGGTAACTCAGGGGAATAATCCTCCTATGTTATTTTGTGGTATTCAGGAGTTATTGTATTTTATTTAGGTGTTATTGTGTTTTGGGAATATTCCCGATGTTATAATAACACAATAACACTTAAATAACACACAATAACACCTGAATAACACGGGAGGAATATTCTCTTGTGTTACCGGACCAATTTTTTTTTTTTTCTGTCACCGCCGTGTGGCGCGATTTCATTGGACTCTGAATAATTCTCTACGCTACCAAACAATTTGGACATTTTACTTTATACCCAATTGTTGCAAAAGATGAAAAATATAAAATTATGGGTTCTAAATCGCTTATTAATTAAAGTTTACAAAAATACCACGTCAGACTCACCAAACTCCATGATGATGCAATATGGTGACAAAATTTGTAAATTCTTGATTATTTTGTCCGTGTGGAAAAGCTTTATTCTGTGAAATATTTGTTTTTAAATAAATTAGGATAAAATAAACAATATAAATAACCCCTTATTTATATGCAATATTAACAATTACATCTAAAGTTTCCTAGAAATTATATGGCCGGATTTATTTTTGTTTGGTTTATTTAATGATAATGTCAAACACTAGTTTTTCATGAAAAATAAATATATTTTTAAATATTCTATAAATCATATAATATATATGTCGCTTCATATAAATATACAAATATGAATTATATCTATATATCTATAATAAATAGAGAATTTACCATCTTAACATTTAAAGAAAATCTCCTCCATATAGAAAATTTAAAGAGAGCTCACTAGGAATATGATATTTTTATGCAAAATATTCAAAAAAAAAAAATGATATGAGGCTTTAATAATGAGAAACTATCACCTCCAGCACATGAGACGTGCGGTCGATGACGTGGATAACACCACGCTGCTTAAATGCATCACGTAGAGCATATTGAGATCCATATCATTATTCGCACATCCGAACGATAAACGTAACATTTTCGGCCAGATTGATCCCTTTCCTTACGGGATAAGAGATCAGGCGATTGAGAATACATGTATCGAATGTCGGTGGTTGACATACATCAAACATTAGCAGATATTTCATGACTGATGATTGGAAATATCTAATGTTGAGCGACGATCGATAATTTGCTCGTTATTTATCCTCATGAGAGGGGAGGTCAGAAACCAGAAATGAAAAGGCATCGTAAAACAAGCATCAAAATTGGTCATTATCAAACAATTAAGTATTTGTATCATGAAAAGTAATCAAGTAGTTACAAGTTATAATCCATCTTTGTATCATGAGAGACTTGACAAATTGTTATTATATCCTCTTAATAGCCCTTGATGATATAGCACTCATATGGCCAATGATTCACTAATGCAAACAACAAAAAAGATAATATAAAAGTAGTTAAAATCTAAATTTCAAAATGAAATATAAAATTACAAAAATGATGAAGAACCACAAAAATGAAAATCAATATGTAACAAATTTGATGAGTTTAGTTAAGAAATCTCCAAGTTGAAAATACAAACATCACTACAACATAAGGAGATGGATCCCTCATAAGTTGTCTAAGCTTATAAATCATTTGTCAAAAAATACCAACCTCAGGGGCCTATTTATAACCCAAAACCCTTTAATATCTAACCTAAAACTGCAAATTTAAATTAATAAGTTATAACAATGGTGTAGACGGTTTAAATTCCTCCTCGGCCACAACCAGATCGGTCTTTTACAAGCAGGAGAATCATTGTTGGGCGAGCCGAATGGATCCTGGTCACTACTATTTGATTCACTCAATCTCCAAAAAAAAAAAAATCGAATTATGTTAGATACCACCCAAATCCCATGTATATACATATATATCAAACACAAACTTAATTTTTTACATTTACATCACCCAAATATTGCTATCAAATCATCATTTTAACTTCTAGAAAGTGAAATACACATTCTCATGCATAGGTAAGGTAGCATGTAAGTAAAAATTTAAGTTTAGGTGTTAGCTATGTGAATACCTAGAGAAATTCAGAGGTATGTATGTAAATCTTCCTTCATAAAATGAATATTCATTGATTAAATATGATACATTAGAAAACATGAGGTTATTCATATGTTGCTAAGTATCCTCTACATTCAAAAGGAAGATTATGCAACCATGAATCATCCAATACAAGAGATGAAGATTCAGATTCTGTCGGCCACTCGCCGCTAACATCGATTTCGTCGTAATTTATTGGTTTGAACATACCTTCTCGTCTTCGACAGATTTCCTGCAACCGTAGATTACAGTGCACGAAAACCAAGTCGCCGAGCTTCTCGAGTTCGAACTTGCTTCGTTTACTGTTATAAATGTTATCGAAAGTGCTCCAGTTCCATTTACACCAGTATGAACTGCTTGGCTGGTTGAGTATCCTCATTGCAGCCTTCTGCAACATGGGTACCTCATAACCATAAGCTGCCCACCAATCACCTGGATTAATCATAACATGACTTGTAATAAGAAAATCAATAAAAAGTTAGGGGAATTACATATGTGGCACACAACTCATATGCATTTACATACCTCACACCTAAGCTTTCATATTTACACAAATAACATTCAAATCTTTAGTATCAAATTAAAAATAGCCCTATTGCTACTTTCATATTTTATAAGATGGTGGTGAGACATGCAATGCTTTGCAGAGCAGAATGTTGGCTTATAAAAGAGAAGCATGATGAGAATGCTTAGGTGGATGAGTGGCTTTACACTTAGAGATAAAATGTGAAATCAATATATCCGTGAAAGGGGTGGTGTAGCTCGAGTGGTAAACAAGATTAGAGAGAGTCGTCTTAGATGGTTTGGTCACATTAGATGACCATCTGATGATCTAAATTAGAAAAGTATAGTTTTAGATTCAACTTATGTTAAGAAAGATACAGGTAGACCTAAAAAGGCTTACGCATGTTTTATAAAAAATGATCTTAATTTAATAGAATTAAATTAAACTATAACACTCAATATGATGCAATGAAGAAAAAATATTCAAGTGGCCGACCACACCTAGTGAGATAAAGGCTTGTTGTTGTTGTTCTTTTTATTGTACTATCACCACTTTATATATTGTACTATCAAGTGAAATTCATGCATAGGTTTAAAGCATCAAAGTGTCATGTCTGTGAATAAGAAGTTTAGGGGTGAGATGTGTGAATACATATGAATTATGTAATACGTACGTAAATTTCCCAAAAAATGAATAAGCGAAGACCAATTGAAAAAATGCTATATTGCTTTTGTTTTTAAATATATGTTTGTTTAATGTATTTTTCACATATTTTTATAATTTATTTTTAATAATAAATCAACCTATTTTTAAAAACACTCAAAAAAATTAAAAAAAAATATTTTGAGCATTTTTAAAAAACAAGTTGATTTAATTTCAACATAAAAAATATATTTTATTTTAAATCAAAGTATAAATAAAATTAAACAAAAATATATAATATAAATTAAAAAAGAGAAAAGTGTCAAAATAGTTAGCTAACTCTTTCCAAAAGGTTATTTTAATCTCATAGTTTATAAAAGTGTCTGTTTAATCACCAGACTCTTTACATGTGGGCTGAAATAATCCCAAGAAATGACTGGTTTCAGACAATTTCAGCCCCAGTTAAAAGAGTCTGAGAATTAATCTGACACTTTTATAAAATATGGATATAAAATTGCCGTGTGTAAATAATCAGGAGACTATTTTGTCACCTTGCTTGATTAAAAAATAAAGTGATCCTAAACAGCTCCTAATAAATACCGGGAGAGTTCAATGTTCTTCCCATGGTGGCAAAATCGCTCCCTAGAGCTGCTTGTGCATTTAAATACATTGGTTGCTCCTTTGTAAGTTCAATCCTATCTTTCTCTTCTGTAAACATCTTCCACATTGCTGCATGGAATCCATTTCTTATATTCTTATCAAACTTATAATTTGCATTGTAAAACACTGATGGGTTGAGGAAAGCTGCAGCCGCAGGTAGATTTGAAAGAAATTGTGTGCTCCATCTCCTGTCAATTATATCCCAAAATTGCGTATATTTCTCTTCACAACCCTTATAAAATATCTTAATTGTTTGCTTTGCCCTCTCAATTCCCTCATACGTATAACCCATAGAAGGCATATCACCATCCACCATCCTCAAAAGTTTCAAAATTGGTTCCGAAACACTCACAACCTCATGAGCAGATTTCCAGAATCTCTCTGAATAAATCAGAGATTTAATGGCTTGTGAATCGGGTCTTCTGTTGTGGGACGAAGATAACCAGTCTGCATGACCGAACATATGCTTCAGGTTGTCTTCTTGAATCACAATGGATCTCAGGCAAAGAAAATTCATCATGAATCTCGTAAGTTTCGGACGAATCAATTCCCTTCCACCTGTAAATTTTCTTATCAAACTTAGCACCCATTCATTATTGTATATAAACCGTGCAACTGATCTCGCCTCCCCCAAAACTTCGCTCACCCATTCTAGCTCGCTAATGTCTTCGAGCATCTTCTGGATACAGTATGAGGCACATGGACACCAAAATAATGAAGGATGTCTCTTTAAGAGGAGGGCTGCTGCGCAAGCATAATTTGTAGCATTATCTGTTATGATTTGCACGACATTCTCCTCGCCGATCTCGCGAATAACCGAGCCAAGCAAATCAACAAGGTAATAGGTGTCATCAGCGCGAGCAGAAACATCGACAGATTTAAGATAAATCATACCTTTAGCTGATGCTACTGAAAAAACTATTAGTGATTTGGATTTACCATCTGACCAACTATCACATAGAATGGTGCAGCCTGTTTCTTTCCAATCCTCCTTCAATTTTTCGATGTTATGGAGCATTTCAGTCTTAGCTTTTTCAAGAAGAGTTGTTCTAAATGTGTCGTAGCTCGGAGGTTTATAGCCCGTCCCACATTCTGCAATGGCATCGATCATGGACTGATAATGAACAGATTGTGCAGCGCTGAAAGGAATTGAATTATGGATGAAGAACAAACCAATCCTTCTATCAGCTTCTTCGAATTTCAGCTTCTTATCATCATCAACCATTGGTTGTACGCTCGGCGAAGGACGAGGTAATAACATGGAGGGGCAGGTGCTGCCGTGTTGGCCACTTGACACGGCATTATCAGCATGGTATCCGCCGCTAGCGGAGGAACTATTTTGCAGACCAGTTGGCGGCGGATCAATCTTCTGCTTTTTTGTCATTTTCGGCTTTTTTGGAGCAGTGAGTACGCTATGAATCAAATCTCTTACGTTATCTGGGACTTCGGTGCAAGGGACGATGTCTTTGTTCTTGATTTGAGCAAGATGAAATTTCATTCTATAGACACCTCCGCTGAACTCACGGCGGCAATAATTACACCGAACTTTCTGCCTTGTAGCATCAACCAACACACAGTGTTCCCAACAGGCATCTCTTCCTCTCACCATTATTCTGGGAGATGGATGAAGAGATTCAACAATTCCGATGGAGGAGAATTGGAGGAGAAAAGGTTCAAAAGATATTAGAAAATAATAAAGGTGTGAAGAATAAATATCATCAATTGAGTTGTTCGTGGTTCTTAAACTTCTAACAAGATCTATTATCATGAGTTCTAAAAAAATGTTTCCAAGTGTTTCTCCATGCACGAATATTGCAGGTAGAGATTTTTTATGAAACTAAGTATCAAGAGAATGTACAATCATAATAGTTTTAAGTATCAAGAGATTTTTCTATGGAAAACCCAAAGGCAAGCCTAGATGTGGCAGTTGAAGTAAAATAAGAGGTGGCAATTCAAGAGGTAGGAGCAGAAAGAAAAAGATTTACATATACACCATTCAATTTTCATGTATTTACATATCTAACACCTAAACTTGAATTTTTACATACATATCACCTTATCTATCCATGAAAAGGTGTGTTTCACTTTTTAAAAGTTGAAATGATGGTATTTTTGATGTGATGTGAAAGATTTGGGCAGTATAAATGTAAGAAAGCAAAGTTTCAAGTGCTAGATATATAGATACATAGGAATTGGGTGGTATATATGTAAATGTCCCTATTAAAAAGCAGCTTTAAGCTAATGGTAATAATAGGTACAAACAAGAGAGAGCATGTTATCAATGAGAGACACCAAAGCTTAAAAGCAAGCAATTTTGCAAGTGAAACAAAGTCCCCAACTTTCTCAATAGCTCTAGCAACTATCAAGAATTACCAAACAAACTGAATTTGGGATTTACTTATACATTTTAAAAATAGATTTAAGCGGACTTAATAAATAATGATCATGTGGAAAGAGCCAAATCAGAGTGAATTTAAATTAGGCGGCATTGGTCGACAATCCAAACAAAACTTCAAATACCCAAAATAGATTTAAGTGGACCCAAGGCTCTGCTTGATTGGAATCGAACATAAGGCCAAGTTGCAAACACCAAGGATAAAGTTGGCCACCCACCCCAATAGACAATTATAATAGCCCTTAAAGACAAGCCAATTATTCTAAAGAGAAGGGCAAAAAGGATAACTCCCTCCCCATCTCTTTTGTTAAAAACACACATGATTTTAAAATATGAAAAATGTAATAAATGATTTAGAACATGATATAAAATTAAAAAAAAATATGTGATGTAATAACTGATTTGAAGATTAACTTTGAAACTGAACCTGCAAGGTAAAATTTCTGATAAAGTCTATTATGCATAGAAACTAACAAAAGATTAAAACTAGTGTAATAATTTTTTATAAAATTTTGCAACTTTAAGGTTGGATGAAAACATATTTAACCCATGGCTTAAGTTAAAGTTAAAATCTCAAGTTTTATAAAACAAGCGCAAGAGAAATCATTAGTCATTTCCTCTCTTTCATTCACAAAATCTCTATTTAAATCAGGATAGTGCCACTCACTCTGAATTGCATGTAATTGATATTTATGTAATCATAAAAAATATATTCCACACATGATTATAACAGACAGTAATATTTATAAAATGATCTTAAAAGAGTGAATTTGTTTGTATAAATGTGAATGAAATGAAATAAAAATAATTTATGTAATTTGTCAACATATATCTTGGGCAGGTTACCTAATTAATTTCTCAGTTTACTCTATTAACTCTCATCAGATATCACTCTACATAAATGACAATAAAAGGAAGGTTACAATATTATTGTAAATCAAGAAGGTTGAGATGACGGAAGTCATGAGTTGCAATAGGTTGATGGTCGAGGAAGACATTTTGCACTCGCTACAGGATGTGAAACATGCTGATTGTTATGGGCTGAGGGTTAAATCATGGGTAGGTCGATGTCAACAAGTTCATGCACTACTGAAAGTTAAGGGTGAAGATCAAGTCTCCAAGCTTTCTCACGTTCTATGTTAATGATTAAATTAACACAAATCAAAACCAAACTCGTTCAAAATTCACGACCATGCAACACTTGCTCGATGGCACACAATGCTGCTTAGACAACTCATCACATGTGATAACAATGTGAAGTGTTTGTTTCTTGTGCCATAGCACTTTGCTTTTAACAACCCAAATGGAAGGGTAGTTGTCCAACAATAACTCCTAGACAATGATGTTGATAAGTACGCATTCTTGTATTCTTTAATGTGCGGTTGGCAATATTGGGAGGGTAGTATCTAACTACAAACATTTCCAAAATGATAACATGAACGTCCTCTCAAGACTGTAGTGAGGATTGCCATTGAATTGAATTTTCTCATTGCAAGGTACCTCAGGTCGACTTATTCCCTTGACAAAAGATAATAAGATAAATCATGTCCAGCAATGGGTCATAAAGTATCAGACACTTTTTTGTAAATAGTGTATTCATAGTGTCACAAGTCACAAACAATGTATTTTGACGGCAGCAAAAACAAAATGATGATACATTATTGAGACTTAAAATGGCGGGTGTTGGAAGGATTATGTTCTTAGAACGTGGCGTTATGACATGTGTGTATAACGTGCTTATTTATCATCTTAATCCTGCCTTTTAGTTTGTTTATGTTATGTTGTTAGAAGGTATTTTGTGTTGAAATGCAGGAGACAGGTGAAAGGAGCAATCAGGATTCAAAACATAACGAAAATGAGCAATACTGAATTCTGGCGCCTAGGCGCTAGGATTGGGGGCCATGAACAAACTAGAAAACATCAATTTTCCGAGCGGTCGGAAAGTCGAAGCCCCAAAATTAGCACTAAGGCGCTGGAAACAAGGGCATTGGCGATGACCTCGGGTGCCTGTTGACCACATTTTTCTGAGGTCTTTCCTTCTTCTTCATAGAGCCTAAGATCTAGCTCTAGGAGCCACTATTAAACATCTTAGAAAACTAGAAATTGATACCCACCATTTTAGAAATTCCAAAACACTTCATATTTTCCGGTGATGTCTAGCATTTATGGTCACAAAACCATCGTCTTATGTACGAGCGGTTAAGGGCAATTGTGTGAAGACTTAATCAAGTAGAAGTTCCTAATAAGACCTTAAGCCCTAGGAAAACCTCCTCACGACTTTATCATCACATACACACACCAATTGCACAAAATTCACAAAATTGCACGAGATAGGACTTCAATTGAGCCTAAAGGACGGTGAAAATGTGAACTTCTCCAGACGACCTCTGATGACAAAATGGACTGTGTCAACGCGTTCAGGACACCAATTTTGGTATGAAAGACACCAAGGACTGTGTCAACGCGTTCAGGACACCAATTTTGGTATGAAAGGACACCCATATTGCCATATTTCCGACACGAGAAAATTGGCACACAAATCGATAAATTCGTCAAAATGATTTCTGACGGCAAAACGGACCACGCCAGCTCGTCCGGAATGTCAAAAATACCTAGAAAGGACATCCATATTCGATATGTTACGACGCACGAATAAATAATAACATTAGGCAGTTATTAAAAAGCAACAAAAAAATATTACAGGGCAGAGGGACAAAACTTTCCAAAGAGCTTCAAAATTAGAGAGAACTTTTCCAATGAACTAATTTTAGAGTTCATTTATAAATTTGAAAAAGAAAATTCATTAAACATGATTTAAAATTTTATGCTTATTAATAATAGATGAGGAAAATCGAAGCAATCCAATGTTTTTATAAACTTCTCAAAATTGGATTAGCAAGGCAACTACTATCAACGTCACTAGGACTCAGGTTGGCAATTAAGTTGCCTAATATTATATTTTTATGTGATTCAAATGTAGCGAGCTATTTAAGATGATGTCATGATAGCAATAATCATGGCATATTAGATGTTCATGCAATGGATATATGAGAAATAGTTTTAAAGAAGGTGCAACACCTCCTATTACATATCCAACAAAATTAAAGAACCAATGTAAGCTAAATTTTATTCAATTTTGGATTAACATCTCATGAAAAACCCAATAGGAACTTATGGACAATGAAGATTTATAAAGGCCAACTCAAATAATTGGAGCAAGAATGATTTGAGCATGAAAAAGATGTAAAGTACTGTATTCTATGTATAATCACTAACAATTTGTACCACTGTTTAGAAGCCAAGAATCTAAGCCTCATAAGAAATCCTAAAAATATTAATATCAACGAAATAATGCAGGTCATCATGAGGAGTTAGCCAAACAAATAAACAAAATCATCGAAATAAAATTATCATAGAAGTTAAAAGGAAAGGTATTGCTTTTAGCTGACAATAAGGAAAATTTTACCTAGTACTTATAACATGATTGGCTTAAACTCCAACACAGTGAGGTATAAAAGCTTGGGTATTAAAAAGAAAATGTTGACACTGACATTCCTAAATGGTTTAGGATTTAAATCTTTTCAATTATATATAGAGTGATATCTTAATCTTCTTTGCATTAATTTATGTCCCTAAAAAAAATTTTAATGCAGCTCAAAGCATTTGCCTTGCTCTAAGGATTTTATATTACTGCCAAGCTTATATGAACCATCTTAAAAAGCAATGTTAGCCTCATTTTGAAATAGCATACTCAATATGTTAAGAAGTATGTAAAAGGGCCAAACTTAGGCTCATATACCTATGGTCCAACATAGTTTCAACCCAAGAGCTTAAGTTTATGAGTGAGAGCCAACAAATTAATTTCTTCACCAATATATTTTTCAATTATCAAATTTGGAGTTTCATGCTTCTCAAAAAATCTTCCCTAAACTGAGATCTTTTTGCATTGGGAATCATTCCTCAAATAAAAGCATTTTAATTAGGCTCCAAATGTTAATACAACCATACGGACTTGTCAAGTTCGTCACCTTCTATCAAACCTTGCTAAAAGATGGTGAAAAGCGCGACAAGACAGTATCGCCCACAAATCACATGAATCACTCTATCATGGCCAAATTATCGACTCCAATACTACTTCCTAGAGAGCGTGTAACAAAGGTGACCAAAACTTTGGCTCAATATACTACCGATCAAACACTTTTTTAACCCAAAAACTCAAGCATACTATAGGTAAAGGTTAATTATAGATATTTCTACAAACACATATCTTTCAACTCTCCAATATGAACTAACCCTAACACTCTCATGCGCATTGATGTGATATGCCATCTAAAGAAGATAATTAATAAGAAAAACAACAACCCTCCGGGCAAATTTCATTTGTAACTCATTCATAGAGTTGAAAACTGAAGATGACTTGTTCATCCATACTGTCCATGGATGATGCTTTAATATAGGAATCTTTACATACATACCACTCAATTCCTATGTATTTACATATCTAACATCTAACTTTACTTTTACATATATGCCACCTTACCTATGCATGAAAAGGTGTATTCCAGTCAAAATAGTGGTATTTTATATGTGATATGAAACATTTGGCTGGTATAAGTGTAAAAAGTAATGGCTAGGTGTTACATAAATAGATGTTTACAATGGATCAAAGGTAAACATCTATTTATCCTAAAAATTATAACCATCCAACAGTCGTAATGAAATAAAACCAGTGAGTGGTTCTGCTACTTTTGATCCATTGTAATGCTTCTAAGTCCTCCAACTTCTCCCCAACTAGCTTTCAAAAGATTCATAAGCTGAGTCCAGTAAGACATCCATGATCAGCCTAAAAAATGCAGATTAATCAAACCAAAACTAACCATAAACTTATCCTTAAAAGAATTTTCATTGTGTAGCCGCCCAGCATAAATGAGCATTCTTCCTTTATCGGTGCCACAAACTTCAAACAGATCAAAAACTACAGCAGCTCTATCAATCCAACAATGCTAAAATTACTAACCCTATGTACTGCATGATCAGTACCGAAAGATATAGATTAGAGAAAGAGAGAGAGGGAGAGTGTGTGTGTGTGTGTGTG
>NW_018164674.1:430157-436382 GCF_001263595.1 Phalaenopsis equestris
TTTTTTATCTGCAATTAAATTGAAACCGATTAATAAATTATACAGACAAAATCATTTTTTTAAGATTAGTGCTCTAATTTGACAGCATTGTTTACAAAAACAATTGTTTAATTGTTAATTGCAGTCATAATAGCATTTAAATTATTACATAATTTTGTTTGCTTTCATTAATTTTTTTTTAATTTTATCGAGAAATTATAAATATATGAGTACGTTTTGAAAACGCAGCCGATCTGTTTAGGTAAACTGCGTTTTGGCAGCTTATGAGCACCGTTTTCATACCGCACCTATCTAGGTGTGGCGGCAGCTTTCTGGCAACGGTCTGACTTTTCCAAAAAAGTAAAAATTTATAATAGTCATCGCACATAACTTATCAGCAGATTGTTCAATAAGCTGCAGCTGCCCCAAATGTAAATACATGAATGAATTGAGGGCTACATGTATAAATCTTCTTTTTTTTTTTTTTTACTTTTATGTAGCATAGAAACGTACCCTTGAGCTCATCACAGCAGCATTCATTTTCCCACTGAGCGAGACGCTCAACTTTTTCATTTCATTATTGATATCATTCTTTGCATTCTGACACCCACAAATTCTCCCAATAAACCTCGGCCGAAAAAATTTCCTCCATTCGCTGAGACAAGATGGCGGCTGATTTGGTATTTTTGTAAGAACTGGTTTGTGTAATTCCACCGGCACCACCTTTAATGATTAAAAAGTGAAATTAAAAAAAAATACATTAAAATTACAAATATTAATTTCTTAAGAATAATTATATAAAATAATTTTAAAAAAAAACCTTTTTAGCATTGGGCTGCTGCTGTCTGTTACTGGAAGCTGTCGGTACCAAACTCTCTGCAACTTGCTGATGAGAGTTCTGATTAGTTCTAATCTTCAAGCTGGAGACGATCTGAAGATCTTCTTTGATAGCTTTGTTAGCAGTTTGAGTTTTCTGATCGGAAGTCTTCAGCTGACTAGACGCGGTATTTCTCAGCTGCTGGGAATATAAGAGGAGCTGGGCCTCCTCCCGGCAGCCGCCTCCGGCGGAGGAGGCGGCGGCGATAAGTGGCCGCCGGCGATGGCCGGAGTAATGCTCTTGATTTCTTGTACTGGATTTTACCGCATACACTGTGATTTGAACGGACTTCTGCATTTTTTATGAGATGAAATTAGAGTGTGGAGAAGTTAGAGGGAGTTGGAAGAAGTTATAATTTATAGACAGTTAAAATGTAAATACTAGTAATTGTGAGGCAAACGATTTAGGGATAATTACATATAGGCCACTTGAAATATTGATATTTATAAATCAATCTTTCAGATGATTTTTCGCAAAAAAAATGATTTTTAATGGACTTTGCTCCTCTCTTTAAAATAAGACTAATAATATAGGGCACGTTTGGGGCAGCTTATAAGTGCGGCGGCTTTTTTTGAAAACACCGTCTAACCATTTGATTTGCGCGTTTTTGAAAACATTGTCTGCCTTGTTTGTGTTTTTTACACTAAACGCAGGCCGCGAGTCGACCCCCGCGATAGACACGCGGGTCACATTTCAGGATAAGCAGTTTATCCTGAAACGCACAAACTGTCTCAAACAGACCTATAATTTTTTGTATTCTATTATTATTGTCTTTTATAAATAAGAGGGTTATGACATGTATCAGAGGAATTTTTGATTCTCGCTCTTTTAGCATTATGTTAAGTGAAATAAAATGGATATAAGAGTCCTGGAATATATCTCATTGATCACGACGGAGTAAATCTTCCCCATCTTCTCTCTCCCTCTTATTTTTTCTCGATCGGTAGGCTCTATATATGGGATCTGATCGGACAGACTTCTTTATTTTTTCTTGATCGGTAGGCTCTATATATGGGATCTGATCGGACAGGTTTGGATTCAACACGAACCGATATATTTATGTATGTCACGATCAAACTATTGAGAACTTCATAAAAATGAAAGAAAATATGAATTGGGGTTTTATCATGAATTTTGATATTGAGTGAGAATTTGAAAAAAGGATAAAAGAGGATGGCTTATTTGTAAATAGCAACTTTACCTTGGTTTGTATGTAATTGTCCCCCATTTAAAAATATGAAAATGATGACACCTTTTCTTTCATATATTTTTTAATAAGTCAGTCCAAATATTGACTCCGCCGGCTTTCATTTGTCCTTATTCGTCTGCGGATTTACTGTTTATGGTTATTAGATGGGATTGGATCTTCTCAACATACTGTAAATTTTGAACAAGTGGAGAGTTATGTTGTGAGAGCAATTTGTTTTTATGAAAGAATTGCATAAATGCCCCTGGATTCTTATGTAATTTACATATTTAACACCTAAATTTTGATTTTTGCATGTATATATATGGTTTTAATTATGCATGAAATGATGTATTTTATCTTCTTTTTTTAATTAATATAATGATATTTTTGATGTGATATGAAAATTTTGGCAGATGTATAAATACATAAGAGTTGGTTGATATGTACGAATGTAAATAATTTTTTTCATTCAATAATTGATTAACTTGCAAATATATATATATATATATATATATATAACAGACATAACAGAATTTATAGCGAAATGTAACATTTATTTTGCAGGATTAAAATTTTGTCTTATTGAAGGGAGTTAAGTGAATTTTTCTCTTTATTGGTACCTATTTATTTACATAGTTTTATGAGTTATGCTGATGATTAATAAGTATAAAATTGGCTGAAATTTTTCTAATTAACTTTGATTGTTATATTAAATTATTAAACTTGATTTGAGGTAATGATTATATACATAATTAATTAAAATTGAAAATACTTTGAGTCGAGATATATTCCCACCGAATTTAATATGTAATGATGTGTGTCAGAAGATTCAAGGTGATAGAGTGATTATTCAGCGTCTTAGCATTGTACGAAAATTCAGCACACGAGCAAATATTTAAGGTGATAGGTAGAGTCACCAGAAGTTTTGATATGAAAAACCCTAGAAAGAGAAAAAAATTGTTGGGATTAGCTCAGTTGAAATAATCCTCTATATAATTGTTAAATATATATCCACTCTTCTATTGAATTAGAAAATATATAGCTACAAAATTGGTCATTGTAGAGGTACAACAGTTATTCATCGATTATAGTTGTAATATTGCTATAATAAGTGTAGTTCTCGAAGATAGTAGACTATCAGGGCTGTAATCGATTGTTATGGAAGCAGTAGTCAGCCATGGATGTTTGAAGCGGTGGTTGTAGCGTCATCTTGTCTTAAAGGATGGAGTTGAAAACTATGATAATAATTTGTCATGTAGGTTGTAGATGATTTCTTTAAGAGCATTGGTTTGTTATATAGGTCGTAGTAGGGAGTTGACACGACGTTCGTAGGTCCGAGAAGCCAAAGTGAAGAGTTGTGTGAGTTGTGAGCCGTGTAGGTCGTAGTTGGTCACGTATGTCGTAACGAAGAGTTATAATAACTTTCATAGACCGTAGAGGCTAGAGTTCGAAGTTGCATGAATTGTAATAGGGTCCATAGGACACAAAGGCCAAAGTCGGGAGCTGCATGATTGGTAATAACATTTGTAGAAGACAAAACTAGAGTTGGAAGATACATGAGTTGTGATAACATTCGTAAGCCACAAAGGTTGAATTTTGGGAACTACGTTAGTTGTGATAACATATGTAGGTCATAGGGGCCTGAATTAGGAGTTGTCAAGCTTTGATAGCATTCTTAGGCCACATAAATTGAAGTTAAGAGCTGCATGAGACATGATAACGTTTGTAGGTCGTAAATGTTGAATTTGAGAGTCGTGTGAACTGTGATAACATTTGTAGGCCACATATATCGAAGTTGAGAGTTGTATGAACTATGATAACATTTGTAGGAAACAAGGACTAGATTTTTTAGTTGCATAAGTTGTGAGCCGCATAATTCATAATTGAAAGTTGTATGAGTTGTGGACTACATAGATCATACTTGGTCATGTGAGTCATAGTGGTGAGCTGTGAGGGGAGAACTTCAGTAGTCTGAAGAAAGCCATTGTATTCTGAGTACGCGGGTTGTAAGCAGTTGTTTAGGGGTGAATCATTACATTGTATTCGATGTGTATTATTACACCGTCTTCAGAGTGTGTCGTTATATCGCTTTAGGGATACATCGTTGCAATGCTTCGTAGGGTGTTTTGTTACTCTGAAACGCATGTCGGGATTTTGCAGCACATGTAATGATTTTGCAAGGGGCTTTATTGCAATGAATAGTGGGTGAAAAACGTTGGTTAACGACG
Organism: Phalaenopsis equestris; assembly: GCF_001263595.1. Taxonomy (NCBI): domain Eukaryota; kingdom Viridiplantae; phylum Streptophyta; class Magnoliopsida; order Asparagales; family Orchidaceae; genus Phalaenopsis; species Phalaenopsis equestris. Next base: position 434,431 of record NW_018164674.1, read on the forward strand.
TCTTACGAGAGGCAATCCTCGACTGTCATCAATTGCAAGAGCAGGTGATGTTTACAGGGCATTCAGTGTAGAACGATGAACCCTAGTTCCCTCTCCTCCAAGATTTGGGTTTTCTCTGGATTAATGTCTAGATCCCTTTTCACTAAGGGGGTAGGACTCTATTTATAGAATCTATGAGTGACATCCATGGAAATAATGAAAGAATTTTGACCACTCCATCGCACAACCTAAAAATACCCTTAAAATAGTATTTTGTGAACATTTGAGTGCCTAGGTTGTGTCTAAATTGAGTCAAATTAGGCTTGTTGGATTTGTCTCATCGAGACATTCGATTTGACTATAAGTTGGTCAGTTTAACTTGAATTGGACAGTTTGATCATTGGCTAGCAATTTATAGACGACAAATCTAATTATAAATATTCAAGGATAGAACATTTCTTGCTAAAAAAATTGTTAAGAATTCATATATGTCTCGAGATTCGTGTTGGATGATGAAATTTTTTTTTCTTGGGGTATCATGCAATTCACGACTATAAGATTTACTTTGATTTGGGTTGAATATAAATTTTATATTTATTATTATCATCTCAACATAAATCTAATAATTCTATCATATTCCAAGTTTAACTTTTTATCATGATACACCAAGATGATTTTTCAAAATCATAATCTATTTTTGACAACAACAACAACAAGTCTTTATCCCATTAAGTGGGATTGATCAAAATATATATTATACTGACAAAAAAATTCATAATTTTGAGAGTTATAATATCAAATCATGATCAAAATATTATTTTGATTTTTTTATTATTTAATAATAATAATAATAATAATAATAATAATAATTCAAACGATTCTTAAGTTGGGGGGCAAGAATTTTTCAAAAAGATTCTTAGTAACCATTTCAATTTGTCGTTTTGACAAAAGCATTGGCTAACAACTTATAGACGGCAAATGTAACTATAAATATTTGGGTTCGTTTTGTGTAGATTTCAGCATTACAATAACACAATTCAATGTGATCTATAAGATAAGGAACTATTTTAAATGTTCCCTTTTCTGTATATAAGAAAATATTTAATATGCACAAATACCAGCATTGATTGTTTAAATAATTAACTTCAACTCTTTGGAAGTTTCTACATTCAAAAAATATAAATTAAATTTCTTATTAAATTATAATTGTTCATTCAAATAATTTAATGTATCTAATTTATGATCGAACTATTTTGAATTTTGATTATATATATATGTACGTACGTATTTATGTAAATGTATGTGTGTGTATGTTGCAAGTCGTGGTCTGTTGGTTGGCGGGGTTCACTGTAAGTCCCCTCAGGTCACGAGCTTGATTCCCAATGACGTTAAGTTCTCGAATATTTAGGCACATGACGCGGGCTCTCATCATGAGGCCTAGCGCATGAGAAATCGGTATTTGGGCCCCTACCAAATACCGATTTTCTTTTTTAATATATGCGCGAGCGCGCGCCTGTTCAACAGTGACTTATTGGTGGAGCAGTTTCTTTGAAGGTCCAAATTCTCTTTAAATCACAGGTTCGAATACTCCTCTGGCCAGTTTTTTGGTAATGAGGGTGGTCCTCGGATAGTTAGATACATGAGGGTGGTTGGGGACCATATAATAACCTCTTAACGTGTATATATGTATCAATTGTTCAAATTTCAACTCCCTGAGTTATGAACTTTGATATGCATCAAGATATATGCTTTGGAATTTTTTGGTGGGATATAAGAAAAAAAAAAATTGAATGACACTCTCAAATTTAATTATTTACACGCTGAGGCTCAAATATTTTTTGATAATTGCATTTCTCAGATTAACAATTAAATCTAAATTTCATGTTAAAAAAAACAACAGGTTATTCGAGGGCAAGCCTTCATTAGACTGATAAGTACTTCATTAGACTGATAAGTCGTTGGATTTATACATA
>NW_018164674.1:445754-455050 GCF_001263595.1 Phalaenopsis equestris
CCCCCTTTTTTTTGTTTTTAGAATCAAATGTTATGGGAGATTGAGAGAAATCGAGAGTTCACGATTGATTTTGCTGTGGAGCGATTTTCTTACTGGGATAATTATATACATAGCGGTGCTCAGCAACTCAGTACGTAGAGTTGGGAAACGTAGGGCATAGTTAATTTTTGTTTTGCGGAGTTTGATTTAAGAATCAACAAGACTTTTAGATGCTTGATCGATGCTAGCCACTTGGTAAGTATAGCGGTTTTAGTTAGTGTTATTGTATGACTCATATAACATATAGGAACAGACGCTGGGATGAAGCGGAGCGGAGCGGAAGAATCTGTCTAAATCGGGATGTTACGTTATGTGAGTTGGGATATAAAATACATGAGTAATTTGAAAATTATATATTGTATTATAAGGTTTACTCTAGGATTATAAATAAACCTGTTTGTAATCCTAGGTCTTTGAGAGAGCTGAATCCCTCAATTATATATTCTCTTTTCTGGATTAGTGGAAAAGCCGCCGCTCTGCTCTCGAGGATGTAGGCATCTTTGCCGAACCTCGTTAAATCTCTGTATGTTCTTCTGGATTTGTGTTGATTGCCTGTTTTTCTTCGCCCTAATTTCTCAACAAGTTGTGTCAGAGCGAGGTTCGAGGGCAGGGAAGAAAAATTTGTGCGGCGCATGAATAAAGAAGACTTTGGCAGAGGAGATTGGCGGCTAGAGAAGAATTTCGATAAGGTTTGCGACAGTTCAAATTTCGACGCAGAGAAAGTTCGAAGACGAAGAGGGCTTCGGACGGTTCGGCCAAGGTTTGCGACAGTTCAGATTTCGACGCAGAGAAAGTTTGAAGACGAAGAGGGCTTCGGACGGTTCGACAGGAAGACGAGGGTTTTTCCGCGAAGGCTTCAATTACGACACTAGGCGCGTGCGGACAGTAGGAGTTCGGTGAAGCTTCAAAGGAGTCGGCGCAGGAAGGCGTCGGCGAGATCGACATAGGAGCAGAAAGACGTCGGTGATATCGACAGAGGAATTGCGGCGTTCGCGATCGCAACCGAGGAATCGCGGCTTCGACTTCGGTGGTTCGGACGGGTTTCGATTCAACGAGAGGTTTTCAGCGCCAGGCGAAGTTGCTACAGGCAGAAAAGGAAGGTTTGACATAAGCCTGGAGTGGAGGCGAAAATTGGAAGCTCCGATTTCATTCATTTGCTGGAGGTGGAAGAAAATTGGAAGGAAATCAAATTCCGATTTTATTGCGGAGAAAGAAAAAAAATTGTAAGAGTAATCAAATTTTGATTTTATTCCTTTGCGGGAGGCATAGAAGGAAATAAGTTCTGATTTTATTCTTTTGCTGCAGAGAAGAAATTTGGAAGAAATATTTTCCAGATTTCTCTAGAGGCAAAAGAATTTCCTTCGCAGAATAATTGCCTTTGTTGGCTACTAGCGGAATATTCCAAATAATCCAAGAAAGAATTGCCTTCGCAGAAGAATTTCCTTTGCAGAAGAATTGCCTTTGATTTCGGAGGCGACCAAATAATCCAAGAAAGAAAATTATCTTCTAGCTGCGGAAAAGGAAATTTAGCGCGGAGGTATTTTGAAGATTTTCTAGGACAAAGAAAGAGGATCTACTGCCGCACTCAGAAAGGAAAGATTTCTTTCTCGAAGGAAAAAAAAATGATTTTCTAGAAATCGGTGACGGAGCCTTTTATTGGAAGTTTAAGGAAAAATTTTTAGGAAACTTAGTTAAGGGAAATACTTAATTAAGAAAACTTAATGAAGAGAATATTTCAATCCTTTTTCGGAAATATTCTGGTTCTTTTCTGGGAAACTTAATTAAGGGAAATACTTAATTAATGAAAACTTAATTTAGGAAACTTAATTAAGAGAATATTTCAATCAATTTTCAGAAAGATTTTGTTGCTCTTCTGAGAAACTTAATTAAAGATTATTTAAAAGGTTTGTGATATCTTTGCCCAACCCACTTTTGGTATGTAAAAAACTCCATGATGTATGATGTATTTCTTCTAAGGGGCTGGATATTCGCTAAAGTGAGATTTGTTCGACATATGTATTTCTCCTAAAGGGCAGGATATTCGCAAGGTGGAGATATTTCTCTTAAGAGGATGAATATTCATAAGGTGGAGATTTTCTCCTAAAGGACAGAATATTCGCAAGGTGGAGATTTTTCTCATAAGGGATTGAATATTCTCAAGGTGGAGATTTTCTTCTAAAGGGCTGAATATTCGCCAATGTGGAGAATTGTTAGGTATTGCTCATAATACCAGAATTTGGAGTCTCTTGGAATGAAGAGATGTCTCTTGGAATTGAAGAGGTGCGTCTCGTAATTTAGTGGGTTGAGATCAGTGAGGGTGCAGCAGAAGCATGATCGCCCGATCCACATTGGTGCAAGTGTAACTCCCAGGTATCTTTTCTCCTAAGGGGGTGAATATTCACTAAGGTGAAGATTTGTTATGATATGACTCACATAACATATAAGGACAGACGCTGGAATGAAGCAGAGCGGAGCGGAAAAATCTGTTCAAATCGGGAAGTTACGTTATGTGGGTTGGGGATATACGGTACATGGTTAATTTGGGAATTACATATTGTACTGTAGGGTTTACTCTAGAATTATAACTAAACTTGTTTGTAATCCTAGGCCTTTGAGAGAGGTGAATCCCTCTATTATGTATTCTCTTTTCTGAATTAGTTAAAAAGCCGCTGCTTAGCTCCCGAGATGTAGGCATCTTTGCCGAACCTCGTTAAATCTCTGTGTGCTTTTCTGGATTTGTGTCGATTGTCTGTTTTTGTTTGCCCTAATTTCTCAACAGTTAGGTTAAACGAGGGGATGTGCGGTGAATAAGAGGTTTTAGTTAGTTAAACGAGGGGATGTGTGGTGGATAAGAAATATCTTTCATCGGCAGAAATCAAAGTTTCTCATGTGCATCTTTAAGTATTATTTCACACCCCAAACAATGCAAAATATGATGAAATAAATGAAGCATGTTTTGTATTATCAAAAGAAAAATTATATGTTAGTAATAACAAACGAAGAAAGATAAATATTATTCCATAAATAAGAGTCCAACTAATAAACTGAAATAAAAAATCAAAACTGACTAAAAAACCAAAATTATAATAGAGAAACTACTCAAAACCCATAAGATGAAATGGAATAACTAATTTAAAATTGAAAATAACCGTAAGAAAGTCTAAAACAAAAAAGTTTGCTTCTATGGAGATCATCTTACTAGTGATTGAATTGAAACTACTATACAAAAATATTAACGGATGAGTTAGACAAATCAAATTCAGTGAATAATATTATTATTAAAGTATAAATGTTAAGATATTGAGACATACATTATGAGCACTAGTATGCATAATTTGTTGCATGCATGTACAATATTTATCTGACATTAGTGTGTAATTCTAATCAAAATGAGTGCTCAATCTAGTTAAAGAAATATGCAATTACTAAAATAGTAAATGTATGACATATCAACCATTTCTTTCTTAGTTTATGTTTTTATAGTTGATTTTATCAGATATCCTGAAATCTAGAATGTAAACATCAGCCTAAGGAAACCCGATGTTTTTCTATAAATCATCACTTTGTGGGCCCACTTGCCCGACTAACCAATATCCAAAAGTTTCCACTGACGTAGAAACTATTGCACACAAACATGCAACTGTACCTTTTTAACGAAAATTATTTAAACAAGATTACCAACTTTTTTAATTTTTTAAACATATAACGTGCAATTCATAACCGTAACATCTAATAATATTTCAGCTGCAAAATTTAATTAAATATGTAAGGAGTTGTGTAACAATAAAATAAAACATCTATTTAGCTCATTTTGAGCAATAATGAAGCTTATAACAAGTTCTAAAAGAAAATGAAGTAGCAAGGGCACCTGACAATCCTATAAAATAATTATGAATTTGTTATATGTAACAATGATAACACTCAGAACTAAGAAGAATATGTTTATCCCTTAATAAAAAAAAAGTTACTTACCTTGTGACGACGTAAAAGAAGCTTTTGATCTTTATAGGCTTTCCTAGATGATGTCACGAGGTGGGCTCAAAATTTCTACGCCCCAAAATACATCAGCCATATAAAAAATGTATTAAATATTGCTATTTTTATTATTATTGTTTTTTTTTATTACTACTATTATTAAATTCATTATATTTTTTTCAAAGAAAGTAGTATTATTATTAAGATTAAGCCTAACAAAAAATTTCATATAAGAATCCATTGAATAACATAAAAATAATTTAATATACATACACATATATAAGGCTATACAAGAGATAATAAAATTGTATTTAAAGAAAAAAAAAAACTTTGAAAGGGGAAGGAGAGCTTATGACAACGAGTGATCAATGAAGGAGGAGGAGGCAGTTTTGATCCTTATCATTTGGTTAGGTCAAGGATAAGCAAAAGAGCTACTTGATCGACGGCTCTGGGTGTGAGCAAGATCAGGAGAGACGACTAACCCCTAGACCTCACATATACAAGTATATGAGGAAATCACTTACAGCTACAAGGGAGAGCAAGAACTTAATCGGGAAGTTGGTTCACATAGAAGAAGAAGGCGAGGAAGGAAGGAAATCACTATTTTGAAAGACGACTAGCAAAAATGAAAGAAAGTTATGCGATTTGCATGATCTAGGAGGCAGGCAGAACCGGCCTCTTTTTTGAGAGGGAGGGGGACTGTCCCCCTAGATTCAACGCGGGAGGGTTTAGGGCAACAAAGTTGTTTAGAATTTTTTGTCAATTTTATTCTTCGTTATGTTATGGCATTCGTTGTATTGTTATAGAGCTTGCTTTGCATTTTGTTAATATTAGAAGTATATGGAAAAGTATGCTTAAGTTTCGTTTATGGTAATTTTAGTCTCAAAAGTCTCTAAAAAATTAAATTAGTGCACTGACTCTTTAATAAAGACTAAAATAATCCACCGGATGGACTATCTTAGCCCTCATTAAAAAATTCAGCGACTAAATTAATACTTTTATAAAATATGGAACTATAATGAACCTCTACAAAGAATTAGGAGATCATTTTAACACTCTTCTCATTCATAGATGCATGCCTACATTCTAATATATTTACACATCCCACTCCTAAACTTTGATATTTATACACATACCACTCAAATCTATAATATCACATCAAAAATAGCATTATTACCAATTCTAAAAGTCAAATAGACTTTTTCATGCATAGCTTTAAAGCACCGAAGTGCTGTATATATCTGTTTATATGTGTGTGTGTGTGAAATTTTAGGGGTGATCTATATAAATACATAAGAATTGTATGTAAATTTCCCTTTTTTTTTTTCTTCAGGTGACAATATATTTGGCTCAGACTCTAAAGATGCTGCACAATCACTGAATGCTGCATTTGAACCTGCTGTCAAACTCAAGCTTCCATGGGCTGCAGTAATTGGCAACCATGACCAGGAGGGCACCCTCTCCCGCGAAGCTGTAATGCGACACATTGTCGGAATGAATCACACTCTTTCGCAATTTAATCCTACCGGAATAGACATTGATGGCTTCGGAAATTATAACTTAGAGGTCGGTGGCGCTGAGGGTTCCGCGCTCGCAAACAACTCAGTTCTCAACCTTTATTTCCTCGACAGTGGCGATTATTCCACCGTCCCTTCAATTCCAGGTTACGGCTGGATCAAGCCCTCTCAACAACTCTGGTTCCAGAAGACCTCTTCTCACCTTCAGGTAATTTATCAAATTTAATAAGTTAAGCTTGGGACATTTGCGTGCATACTACCCAATTGTTATGTATTTACATATCTAACACCTAAACTTAAATTTTTGCATTTATGCCTCTCAAATCTTTCACATTACATAAAAAAATATCACTATTTCTTACTTTTAAATAGTGAAATACGCCTTTACCTACATAGGTAAAGTGATATGTATGAAAAAAGTTGAAGTTTAGGTTTTTGATATGTAAATACGTAAGATTTGAGTGAGATGCGTGTTAATTTTCCCCTTAAGCTTATGGCATTTACATACATACCAACTAATTCATATGTATTTACATCATCTAATACCTAAACTTTAAGTTTTACATTTATACCACCCAAATATTTCCTATCACATAAAAAATACCACCAGTTTAACTTCTAAACAGTGAAATACACTTTTTCATAGATAGGTAAGGTGGCTTGTATGATGCTGGATATGTAAATACATAAGAATTGAGTGGTATGTATGTGAACCTTCTTTTAAGCTTGGGGCCTTTACATACATACCACCAAATTCCTATGATTTACTTATCGAACACCTAAATTTTACTTTTTACATTTATACTGCCCAAATCCATATCACATTAGAAATACCACCGTTCTAACTTTTAATCAGTGAAATATACCTTTTCATACATAGGTAAGGTGGTGCCTAAAAGAAAATTGAAATTTAAGTGTTAGATATAAATACTTGAGAGTTGAGTGGTATGTCTGTAAATCTAAGGTTGGGGCATTTACATGCATATCACCCAATTCCTATGTATTTACATGTCTAACACCCAACCTTTAATTTTAAGATTTATACCACTCGAACCTTTCATATCACACTAAAAATAGCTCATTTTTAACTTTTAAATAGCGAAATACACCTTTACATGCATGGGTAAGCTGGTACATACGTAAAAATTGAAGGTTAGGTGTTAGATATGTAAAAATAAGAATTGAATGATAGGCCTGTAAATCTTCCTTTACATACATACCACCCAATTCTAATGTATTTAGATATCTAACACATAAACTTTATCTTTTGCATTCGTACCACCCAAATCTTTCATTTCACATGAGAAATACCACAATTTTAACTTCAAAATAGTGAAATACACATTTGCATACATAGGTAAGGTTGAATGTATGTAAAAATTGAAGTGAAGGTGTTAGATATGTAAATACATAAGCATTCAGTGGTATGTATGTAAATATTCTTTTAAGATTTCCATCTTTATAGAAGGAGTACATGAGACGAGCTTTGCAGCAGAAACATCCAGCACCTGGTCTAGCCTATTTCCACATACCTCTACCCGAGTTCAGCAGCTTCGATACGGCGAATTTCACCGGAGTAAAACAGGAAGGGATCAGCTCTGCCTCCATTAACTCCGGCTTCTTCGCAACGATGGTGGAGGCCGGAGATGTTAAAGCCGTGTTCACCGGGCATGATCATCTCAACGATTTCTGCGGAAAGCTTATGGGAATTGAGCTTTGCTATGCAGGTGGATTTGGATACCATGCGTATGGGAAAGCGGGGTGGTCGAGGAGGGCGAGAGTGGTTTCCGCATTTCTCGAGAAGAGTTCGAGTGGCCAGGAGTGGGGGGGAGTGAAGTCGATCAAGACGTGGAAGCGGCTCGACGATGAACAACTCTCTAGGATTGACACACAGGTCTTGTGGATAAAGGGTTCTTTAGGTATGCTTCTTTTTTCATGATTTTATTAAGGGGTATTACATACATACCACCCCCTTCCTGTAGATTTACATATTTGATACATAAGCTTTATTGTTTACATTTTATATCACCTTTGATATCACGTTAAAAATAATACTATTTTAAGTTCTAAAAAATGAATTATACTTTTTCATGCCTGGATAACGTGGCATATATGTAAAAATTGAAGTTTAGGTGTTACATATGTAAATACAGAGGAATTTAGTGGTATTTATGTAAATATTCCTATAATCTAACATCATCTAATGATTCCATTCATTGTACAGGGAGAAGAAGGAAGAGCACTGTTCCAAATGAAGCAGATTGAATATGATGCCTCTATTTCTACTATTGTGTGATGAAGAAAAATCATCTCTGTATTTTTCAAAGTAATGCTGCTGGTTCATAAATGGCTGCTATTTCTTGAGTATTTGTGAAAATGTTAGATTGTCTTGTACTGTAGCATAAGTTTGCAGCAGAGCAGAAATAAGCTATAAGAACCTCAAGGGTTTCTACCTTTAATGCAGCATATGTTCTTTTTTTAGGAATATTTACATATACACCACTCGACTCCATTGTATTTGCATATCAAACGCCTATAAATTTCAATTTTTACATATGTATATCACGTTATGCATGAAAAAGTGTCTTTCACTTTCTAATAGTTAAAATAATGATATTGTTGATGTGATATGAAACATTTGGTGGTATAAATGTAAAAATAAAATAAAATTTAGGTATGAAATATGTAAATCTATAGGAATTGGGTGGTATGTATGTAAATACGCCTTGTTTTTATTGTAGCTGTGTCCTCTATTGGAGATCCTGCAGTGAGGCTCCTCACGTTGCAGTGAGGATCCTGTATTGGAGATCCTGTATATATATAGTTAAAAAATATATATAGGCACCCTTACCCCTAACCATTCGAGGACTGCCCTCACTACTGACAAATTGGCTATAGAGGGGTTTGAACCCGTGATTTGAGGGGGCTGATGACCTTCAAAGATGTTGCTCTATCGATATGTCACGGCTGGCGACACACGTATATATAATTTAAGAAAATTTTGAATGGTATGGTCATCATGTCATGCAAATCAAGTAATGACCTATCTATGTTAACTATGAGTGAAAATGTCAAATTCAATCATCACAACTTGGTGTTATTGTAAATATTTTCAAATTTAAAAAAAAAATGTTGAAAGAATCCAAAGTTCTTGAGAGAAAAACATCAGATATAAGTTTGCGTATTTGCGTTCGAAGTCTGGTGGACATTTGTCACGTGGTAAACGGGCTCTATTGTAATACACTGGTTGGGTGGTTTTTTAGAGGAGTGTCTCACAATTGCCACTTGGCATATGCCTCTGGATTTAATAATTTTTGCAAGCTATTTTGCCCTCATTCATTTGAAGCTCACGACATTGTTTCATCTTACCTAACGATGGTACGAGCTAAGTATTAGAAATGTTAATTATATACTCTTAAGAAATTATTTCAATTCATTCTTAGATGGGGGTGTAAACGAACCAAACACGAATGGACAGAGCTTGTGTTCGTGTTCGGTTTGTTTAAAATTTAATTTGTCTGAAATAAGTTCGTGTTTGAAATTATTCGTGAAGTCACTGTTCGTTTTCGTTTCTTAAAGAACGAGCCGAACACGAGCTGTTCGCGAACGACGAGCCAATTTGACATCCCTAATATTAATATGTATAAATAATATATTATATAAATATATAATATCTATATTAATATATTATTATTATTAATTTATTATATATAGGGGTGTAAACGAGCCGAACACGAGCGAGCCATGCCCCGCTTGGGGTCGGCT
>NW_018164674.1:455236-460833 GCF_001263595.1 Phalaenopsis equestris
TATATATTATAATTTATAAAATTTAATTTTTTAAAATATCATAAATTTTTTATATAATTATTTTAAATTATTTTATATTTCGAACAATGACGATTTGAACACGAACGAACGCATCACTATTCCTGTTTGGTTCGTTTACCTAACTGAACAAAACAAATTTGTTCACTTTCGTCTCATTTACTTATCTAACAAATCGAACACGGACTCATTGACGAACCGAACACGAACTATTCGAGAACAACGAGCTTTTTTGACAGCCCTATTCTTAGATGAATATTATAGAAATAGTTCAATTTATGGTTGGTTTTGGTTCATATCCAAAAATTTCAATTGGGTTTAATTCAATTTCCAAAATAAACTTAACTTCAATAATTTTTTTTAATTCCAATTTAATAGAACATTTTTTCTTCATTATGTTAAAATTTGAACATTATTTTCATTACATATTGTTTGATATTCATATTTATAAAATTTTTTATGTATTTACATATATGACACTTAAAAGTGATATATTTGATGTGAGGATAAGGATTCAAGTAATATGCATGTAAATATCAAAATTGTGGGTGTTAGATATGTAAATATATAAGAATTTTATGGTGTGTACGTAAATGTGCCTTAACCTAGATGCAACCCATGGATGGATGGGCCCGTAGCCGCAGCTTTGCTCAAAAAGAAACCTAAATCCCATCCCCTCTTCAACCGTAGTAGGAGAACGGTAGAGGCAGCCATGGATGAGCATCAGGAGCTGGAGCACGAGGTCTATGGTGGGGAGATCCCAGACGTCGGCGACATAGAAGGTGACGAAGAGATGCTCACTGCTGACGGCGATGGAATCGCTGAGATCGATCCTAACTCCAAAGAGGTCTCTCCTCAGATCACTGATCTCTCCTGCTCCTTGTCTTGCTTATCGTACGTGAAGTTGACTCACTTCTTCTTTGACTTGCAGAGCTTGGAGGACATGAAGAAGAGGCTTAAGGAGATCGAGGAGGAGGCGAGTGCACTCCGCGATATGCAGGCTAGGGTTGAGAAAGAAATGGGTGCCAACCAGGGTATACCTAATTTTCACCGAGTGAAATTTTGTGGTTTACTGTTAATAGATTTTTTTTTTTTTTTCAGCTGGAGATCTGTTTGCAGATTTTTTAGGTTTTACCTATTTTGATTAAAGAATGTTAGGGATCTGAATCTTCCCTTCTTTTAAGTAGGGAGTGAGTAATGCAACCTGTGCTGCTGCTCGTTGGTCAATCTTTTTATTCTTTCGAAAAAAAAAAATGGTGTTCAGTGTGATTTTCTTCCCTGAAACTCTGAAGTACTTCTGCAACTAGATTTTATGTATGCTAAGAGCTCTAATTTCAAACCTTGTTTTGGAATAACTTTTTTTTTTCTTAAAAGTTATGCGGACTGTTGGCGCTGACCTTCTGGTCCGTTGAAATTGCCTACCGGTTTAGCAGGGTTGGAGTGTACATTGGACATGTTTCAGTTTTATTCTATCAGAGATTCACTTGAAATCTAATGCTTGAAGTTGGTACATGTTGAGGCTTTTTCTCTGTGGTTTGTGAATGTATATTGAAGGATCAAGTTTGTTGTATATTAAATGGAGTATTCACCTAGTTTTAAAAAGGCTTACCGGACCGGCTGGTGGTTTAACCAGTTCAGTTGTGAACCGGCTACCCTGCTGTTTTGCCCTATGTAAAAAATCCACTTTTGGATGGAACTGGTGAACCTATTCAGTTTTTAATGAACTGTTTGGTTCTAATATTGATTAATTTTTGGTTTTTTGATCGTTTGATTAAATGGTTATATGTAAAACATTTAGATTGAAAATAGTTTAAGCAATTAAAATATCATACCCTAAAATTTTGATTTTGAATCATATTCAAATTATTAAAAATTAGAATGTTTTGAATTAAAAGACTGTTTATTAATTTGATATATCATTATGCTATCATTATTACATTATTTTAATCATATTAAAATAATTTTAATCTTTATTACTTTATTTGTTGCAACCCACTTGAACCAATAAATCCTCTTTCTTCCGGTTCATTGTATGGTTTTGTTTTTAAAACCTTGATATCCACAATCTATTTCCCACAAGACAAGGCGATGAGTGGCATTGTTTTTGCCATCAAAACTTGGGATTTGTCGGAAAGAACTTTGAAAGTGGTTTCCATATGGTTGTATTGAAAGTAAGACTAAATTGTTCAGTTGAAATAACATTTTGTAGACTAACTTGCTCTTCCTTTTCATATCTTTGAAATTGAAATCATTGTTTTCTTAGTGTCTTCAAATATGAATTAAATAAAACAGGATTTCATAATGTCCTTTTTATCATACTTAATTTTTTGATAGTTTTATAGATTTATTATCAAATAGCGCCAGAAATTTGATTCATTATCTTTTATAATGTTCATGGAGCATTTGGGTATTTTAAAAGTATTCTATAGGTTGGGAAGTGTTGTAATGCTTTGATGTGTAGAGGGAATCATTATATGTAGAAATATTAATGCTTTTCTAGATGATTTTATGCAATCTATGCGAAGATTTCATTCTATAATTTCCATTTTGCTAGGTGTCATATAGGAAAATTTATTCATTTCATATTACTGTTACTTACTGTTGTTATATGGCATGCTACTTAACTGTTTTATTTTTCTAATTATTTGTTTGATTTTGAATAATTCTAGATGATTCATCAAATGCTGCTGCGACACAAGTTGAGAAAGAGGAGGTGGACTCTCGATCAATCTATGTTGGCAATGTGAGTTGTTTTTTTTTTTTTAATTAATTTGATATTTTTTTAAGTTGTCTTATAGTTTCATTATATGCAGTTTTTTTATGACTAGTGAGTTTAAAAAAAATTACAGAATGATAGTTTCCTCATATTCTCAATGCAAGCTTGCATGCCTTCATGAATTTAGGCACGAGCAATTATTCTTCGATTTCATTTCCATAATGAACTGATATATCAACAAATTTCTGAAGGTTATTTATGGCATGTTGAAAAATCCGTGAACAAGAGATAAATGTATATTTCTGTTGCTTGTGGAATTCGGATATGAGGAAACCTTATTCGATACTTGTTCATTTCTTTTGCCAAAGCTGAACTTTTAGCCTTGACCCCTTATATTCTAGATTTTTTTGGGCATTACATAGACACCACCCAATTCCTATGTATTTACATATCTAACACCTAAATTTTACTTTTAACATTTATACCTCCAAAATCTTTCATACCATTTTTTTAGCTTAATACACCTTTTCATGCATAGGTAAGGCGGGCGTATTGGTAAAAATTAAAGTTTAGGTTTTAGATATGTAAATGCATAGGAATTAAGTGGTATGAATGTAAATCTTCTTTTTTTTGGTTCAGGGGGGCAGGTGGTGGGGTGGTGGGAAGCATAATTTTGAAATTAGTCCATTGTTTGACGTAGTTACTAATCAAAGGCTTTGGATCTTTGGTTAATCGGTTGTTTATCTTGATTTTTGTCTAGTTGTGTCAATTAATGGAGAAACTACTTTCTTTTATGTAATGCAGAGTAGTAACTACTTTCATATGTGGATAATTTTATAGAACTTGATGTAGCACTTTTAGTCTGATTGAGATGCTGGAGGCGAAATAATTTTTAGAGTAGGATTAGAGAAGCAATAGATAATATTATAGTTTCCATTCACACTGAAAACATTGCCTTCTAATATTAGAAATTTTTTAAGAATATATACCATCGGCCATACATAGTGTGATTAGAAACTGCATATTTACATCCATACCTTCTCAAAGCTTTAACATCGCATTAAAAATACCACTATTATTATTTTTTTAAGAGTGAAATGCAACTTAGAGTGCATAGGTTTCTAACACTAAAATGTTAGAAATGTAAACATTAAAATTTGGGTGTTAGATCATGAAAATACATAAGAATTGTGCGGTATGTAAGTAAAATTCCCATAGGGTTTTATTTGGGCAGTTAGTTGCATCAATTTAATTCCCTTAGGGTTTTATTTGGGCAGTTAGTTGCATCAATTTATAGGAAGCATTGTTGGTTTCGTTGACTGGAAGGATTCACCCCTCTTGTGCGTTGTGGAATCAATATTGAATTCGTAACAATTTTAATTTTTTTAGTGCTTTATTAGAGACCCTTTTGGTAGTAATACAATGAGAGACAGTAGTTGTAGTACTGTTCTAATGTAACTATATCGAATTTAAGTAAAGTTGCGTTTACATAAATACCACCAAATTTCTATGTATTTACATATCTAACACCCAATTTTATTTTATTTTTTTTACATTTCCACTGCTCAAAATTTTCATATCACATCAATTATACAACCGTTTTAACTCTTGAAAAGTGTAACACACCTTTTCATGCACAAGTAAAGTGTTATGTAAGTAAAAATTAATTCTGTGTTAGATATGTAAATTTATAGGAATTGAGTGGTATGTATGTAAATCTTCCTTAAGCAAAATAATCTCAAGGATTGCTTTTGAAGATATGATGGGCATCATCAGAAATAAAAATAGTTTCAATCTGAAAGTCTGTGATTAAATTTGCTTTTTAAATGCATCTATTGTAATTGTTCAGGCACAGAATTTTATTAAAACATAAGCTTTCACTATTTATGCTTTACATTTCTTTTATTTCTCCTGATTTTTCAATTCACATTTTATTATTGAAAGATAAGTTTCATGAATTTTTGCCAGGTTGATTATTCCTGCACTCCTGAAGAGGTGCAGCAGCATTTCCAGTCTTGCGGGACTGTGAATAGGGTAACCATTTTAACGGACAAATTTGGCCAGCCCAAAGGATTTGCTTATGTTGAATTTGTTGAAGTAGAGGCCGTACAAAATGCTCTTCTATTAAATGAGTCAGAATTGCATGGTCGTCAGTTAAAGGTTACAAGTGCAAGTTATATAATGCAGTATTTTTTTTCCTTTTTTTTTTAACTCTGTCAATGTTCTTAATATTTAAATGTGGAACTGGCAGGTGTCAGCTAAGAGAACGAACATTCCGGGTATGAAGCAGTATCGTGGCAGGCGGGCTAACCCATATATGGTGTTTCGACCGAGAAGACCTTTCATGCCATCTCCATATTATGCTCCATATGGATACGGGTAAAACTTCATTTCTTTTCGTTTCTTTGTACTCATTTTGCCGAATCTTGATTCAAGTTTTACTTGTCTCATTTATTTTTAAACCTTAGAATTCAGCTAAAATTGATTCGGTAGTCCAAGAACTCAAACATTAATATATATATATATATATATATATATATGTGCATGCATGCTCGCCAAATATATTCATTTAGATCTGTATCTATGCATTCATACATGCATAATGATACCTTTTTGATCAAATGTGGAGCTTGTTCTTTTCAGTACAAGAGGATCTAGCTTTGTTAGTTTGCTTTTTGATTTTGATTCAAAATAATTACAAGCTGAAAATCAATCTGACTTTTTCTTATGAAATTATCTTTTGGTATTTGAGTCAAATTTTTAGCATGATTTGTGTTTGATGAAAAAATCTTTTTTTTTAAGAGAAGAGTGCCATAACAATTTCTCGGAGCCATTTTAATCTTTTTTTCAGAATTTTTTTTTT
>NW_018164674.1:460933-472883 GCF_001263595.1 Phalaenopsis equestris
TGATTTGTTACTAATTGGCTAGTAATAATCTGCTAAATTTCCTGCTGCATTTTTAGATTTTATTTTAGTATATTGATTATCGTATCAAGCACCAAAAAACATTTTCTCACAATTATAATTAGTTTTTTTTATTATTATTTTTTTATTTTGCTCAAGTAAGCTTCTCGTGTTTTGGGCATTAGGCGGTCATGTTGCAGCACATTTGTTGCAGCGCATTTAGGCTCTGTTTGGGACAGCTTGTGCGTTTCAGGATAAGCTGCTTATCCTGAAACGTGGCTCGCGGGCCGGCCGTAAGGGGTTGACCTGCGGCCTGTGTTTAGTGTAAAAACCCAAACGCATTTTCGGATAAACTGATGAAACACGCGAACCAAAACAGACCCTTAATCACACTAAACAAAATCTTTTCCTCATTCTTTGAGACCTTTCTCACATGCTTCATGGTATGTATCAAATGAAGGAAACCATGCAGATGAACATTATTTTGAAGATTTACATACATACCACTCAATTTCTACGTATTTACATGTCTAACACCCAAACTTCAATTTTTACATATTCCACTTTCTTAGAAGTTAAACTTTGTAATTTTTTTATGTGATGTGAAAGATTTGGGTTGTATACATGCAAAACGGCAAAGTTTAGGTATTAGATATGTATGTAAGTAGGAATTGGTTGGTATCTATGTAAATGCCCCATATTTTATTTATTTTTTCATCTTCATTTATCAAATGAATGCTTTGCCCTGTTGTCTATCCTATATTTTCTAAGACAACTTGCTTTGTTTCCATGCAGAAAAGCTCCGAGGTTCCGGCGGCCAATGCGCTATCGGCCATACTTCTGAGGTATTTGTATCAGCAATCAGTTAAAAAAAAAAAAATAAGGCGATAGGTGTTACTCAATGTGTTAGTCATCGAGTAACAATAGGAAAAAAAAAAAATGAAGAGATAGAGAGAAAGAGAGATAGAGAGAGAATGAGTAGATTTCTACTCGCTCTCTTTCTCTATACTCTTGGTTTCCAACTAGTCTGATTGGTAAAGATCTTGGAAGTTGTTGTCAAGATATTTGATTCGATTGCTTTGCGATAACTCTCATTTTGGGAGCGTCGAAAAAAAAAAGACTCCCTTTTTATTACACACCAACACATGTGGTACCTATTGAATATTTATTATTGAACATTTGTGATATGTAATATTTAAATTAAGGAGATTGTTCTGCATGTAGCAGATAATGTTTTTGCTGTTAGGGTGTTGAGAGAGACTATGAAATGTAGAGGATGGTTTATGTTAATAATGTTTGTTGTTTTAGTTGGTTGATTCATGCATTAGTTAACCATAAAACATGAATATTTTATTGGCTGGTGATTTTGGGGTTTGTTTGGGATAGTTTTCTGCCTGCTTTGAGTTTAAGGCCGCCACCACAATTCTATTTAAGGAATTGTTCTCATCTTTCTAGAAATTTCCATGTTGGAAAGCTTTTTTTTTAAGGGTTATAAATAGACATGTAAATATTAATATATATTTCCACTTACGCACTCTATTTGATTATATATTCTCTGATTAAATTTTTGAGGCAATTAATTACATAGCACACAATTCTTATTTTTACATTTGCCACAGCTATATTTTCATATTTACATGCATAGCATTTAAATTACTCCCAAGTTTTAATGACAAGAAAAAGCAATATTACTACTAATGAAATATATCTTTTTCATGAATAGGCAGGTAAATATGAAAGTTTAGGTGTGTTATGCAAATGCATAAGAATTGTGTGCTGTATATGTAAATTTTCCTTGATTTTTTCCTGTGCTATAATATGAATTAATCAGTCAATTAATTTATTGATAAAATTGGTTGCATTTCTCTCCATGAATGTTAGCTTTTATTTTATGCTGTGAAAGTAATTTTAACATTGCAGTTAGTAAATGAAGATGGTTGACAAGTATAGGTAGAGTGATTTATTAAAAGGAAGATTTTTGCGTATATGCCTTCTTATGCATGAAAAGATGTTTCTTCTTATTATTTTTTTAAATTAAAATGGGGTTATCTTTATGTGATATGAAAGATTTATAAGGCCTAAACATAAAAGGTTAAAAGCTTGGGTATTAAGTATGTAAATACATAAGATTTGGACGGCATCTATGTAAATGCTAATAATTGAAATTATAAATTTCTTGCAATAAATAGGGTTGTCAAAATGGCTCGTTGTTCGCAAACAACTTGTGTTTGGCTCGTTAAGAAGCTTGTGTTCGGCTGATTCACTAAGTCAATGAGCCGAATATAAACAATACGAATAAATATTTGTTCGTTTGTTTTCGGTTTGTTTTGGCTTGAAATATTACTAATCAATTATATATATATATATTTGATGAGTAGTATTTTTAAAAAATTTAATTGACCAAAAGGTTACAAAGATTTATAATCAATTAAAAGTATTAATGAAAACAATAGAATAAAAATTATTAAATTAGATTCAAATGAATGTTTAAATCTTGCACCAATCCTTAACATCTCATGGCTACTTGATTACGGTTGTCAAAACGACTCTTTGTTCGTGAACGACTCTTGTTTGGCCTCGCTAAACGACTCTTGTTTGGCCGACTCTTGTTTGGCCTCGCTAAGCAAACGAGCAGAACACGAACACACTTTTTGAGCTCGAAATATAAACGAGCCGAACACCAGCTGAGCCTAGGCTCGCTCGTGTTCATCTCGTTTACACCCCTAGCAACAAACACTACCGCGCTAAAGTTTTTAAATAATTTATAGAATTAGTTAATGTAAATTTTTTCATTAAATTTGTTTGTAAACTCAAAAATATTTTAGCTAAACATGGTAGTCAATAATGTTTGAAATGTGTTGTCAAACTAAATTTTAAATTAAACTGAAATTTTGTTTTACATAAGAGGGTCGTAATGAAAGTATTTTAATCTTATTACATAAATATCAACATCTAAAAGGGCCTTAAGTTGATGATCACCATTATTAGTTCTTCATGATGACCTGAATTTAGGCACAAATGCCATATCAATATTAATCTGAAAAAAAAAAAACAAAATAAAATAAAATAAAATAAAAATCAATACTCGCATATGAATTCCTTAACCTTCACTTCACTGAAAGAAAGATCTGTGTCGATTGCGTTCCAGCCGAGCCTCCCTCTGTGAACATTGAAAAGATAGTTATAACCCATTAGCATAGTTATTGAGGAATTTGATGAGCTGAGAACATACTACGTTTAGACGAATTTGATGAGCTGAGAACATACTACGTTTAGCCGATGGATGTGCGGACGACGGCGTGGATCTTACCACACTATCAAACATATGTCATTGTGTGATTCAGGCCGTCGTCTGCACGTTTGAGAAACCGGACGTAATATTTTCTCAAATGAATGGGCCACTTACACACATACCAGACAATCCTTATATATTTACATATCTAAAATCTAAACAATTATTATGTATATGCAAGCCACTCGAATCTTTTAATCAAAATTATGATCATCAGTATATTTCTAAAAGTGATACACCTTTCCATGCATGGGTTTATGACACTAAAGTGTTATGAGTATAAATAAGTAAATTGGGGCGTTGGATGTGTAAGAATATAAGCATTGTGTGGAATGTATGTAAATCTTCCAATAAAAAAATTAAGGCAGGATGCTTATGCCAAGGCTTTTTTCAGTTCATTTTAGAATAGCTTCACTAAAATATTTCAAACTTCATATATCAAAGTCAAATCATATCGACATGCACATATAAAATGTTTAAATAGACATTTGAGAATTGAAAATAGGGGCATTTATATGCATACCATACAATTATTATGTATATCTAACACCTAAAGTGTAATACTAACATTCATAGCACTCAAATCTTTAATATCACATTGAAAATACCACTTTTCCTAACTTTTTTTATAAGTCAAATGCTTATTTTTATGCATAAGTTTATAGCACCATGGTTTTATAACTATAAATATCAAACTCTAGGTGTTAGATATGTAAATGCATAAAAATTGATTGGTAGGTATCTAAATTTCCTTTATTTATATTGGCTTGTAGAAGATTGAAACCAAAGTAAGCCGAAAATCTTAAGATGTCTACGCTATACAATATTATAAGGTTACTGGTGAAAAGAATGAATGTTGAATATTACAGAAAAAGAAAACAATCATTTAATCAAAAGTTTCAAACTATTGAGCTGAGACAACAAGGCATGTCTATTTATAAAAATAAGGGGTACTTACATAGACACCACATAATTCTTATGAATTTACATATCTAACACTTAAACATTCATATTTACATGCATACCACTCAAAACTGTAACATCACATCAAAAACACCTTTTAGAAAGCGAAATACACCTTTTTCATGCATTGGTTTATGACACCAAGGTATTATAAGTGTAAATATCAAATTTTGTGTATTAGATATGTAAATACATAAGAATTGTGTGGTATGTATCTAAATTTTCATAAAATATATGAGATGTCTATGAAACAATGAATCATACATCAGCATGCAAGGTAATTCATTTCTTTGTTATCTAACTTGATAAAGAAATAGGGCCTTCCACATAGCAGTTTTAGTAAGAATTATGACAAATTTCAACTGCAATTTCACATTTTTCGTCCTTGGCCCCTCTGTTTGTTAAGTTTTACTTATTCGGCGGCCTCTCTAGGTCGCAAAGCGACGAACGAAGCGAACAATCAAGCATGCAAAAGGTGACATGAGGGGCTTTCAAGGTGAGAAATAGAGCTCTTCCAAGGGGATTAGGGTTTTAGTTATTCTGGAAGATTTGTTAAGAAAAGAGGAATTTTTCTATCTTCTCTTTAGCTTTTTCTTAAGAAAGATTCCTCCAAAATTTGTGATGAGATGTTTCTCACTCCTCCTTAATAGTTTATTGTGAAGAGAATTTGATATATGTTTGACACTCCTTTTATTTTGTTCTCTTACATACATTTTGATGGTGGATCATTTTTGCGTTTTCGCCCTGTGGATGTAAGTCATTCTTGACCAAATCACAAATTGATTTGTATGATTGTTCTAACATTCGATATCATATGTGATGCAAACTCTATTTTCCTTTGTTGATCACATTCGACGCTATGCTTCAATTAATAAGTATTACTCTATTTAAATATACGAGATATTGTAACGAGAAATTTAACAGGAATAATGATTATGACAATTAAAGATGAGAGCCATTTTATTGCTCAAAGATATGAAAGCTAAAAATTTTCCTAAATGGCACAAATGAAATACAAAATGGCACAAATGAAATACAAAATGCGTCAAAAAGGTCTTGATTTGACCGTCCTTAGTTTACGAGATGAGATCCTTAGAAATACAGTTGATCAAATTGCTAAAAAGACATTAGGAAAAGTTGGAATTTTTCTATATGATAAAACCAATCACCAATCATCTCTATTTGAAGAAGTACCTAGTTTGCACTTGCACAAATGAAAGCACATCGCTACAAAAGCATTTTGATGATTATAACAAACTTCTTTTAGATCAAACAAATCCTAATGTGAATATTAAAGAGAAAGAAAAATTTGATGCTATCATGCTATTCAACATCTTCTTAAAAACACATTGTTACAGTTTCTTAGATGTGAAGGGCAATATTTACATGATAAAGTTGAAGTTAAAGAAGACTATCGACAGTTTTTCTTAGAGCTGAGAGGGTTTCCTTCATGAAGAATTGTGGTGCATAAGATCAGCCTTCTCTAACACTAGACTCTACCCATCACTGGAATGTAACTAAACCTTGACATTAAACAATAAAGAGAAAAAGAAGCCGTTGAACTATTTGATCGAAATCATAAAACCAAGAAACTCACGATGTGGATTGGATATCGTGACGTCCTCAAATTGCCCAATCACAGAGAGAGATTTTTCGTCAAATCGGGAGAGTCTCCCTCCAAACATACATATTCAATTTAAGCATTTATATAAATATGATACTCCTTGAACAACCATTAAAAAATAAATAAACAAAAAAATAAATTCAAATGTTGCAATGCCTTACAATGCAAGCTAATCAATGTTAAAGACTGTATAAGGGAACTCAGCTTTCCAAAATATTTTTAAAAAATAAAAAATGAATGTATAATCTAAAGTAAAAAAAATTGTAAGCAAGATGGATATAAAAAAATATTGAGCATTCTAAATAATGTCATCCAAAAGAGTATTGAACCTCCTTCTTCTTGCATTCTTTGTAATCATCAAATAGCAATTGACATTTGCTTTTATCTTGGTAGTTAACTTCCAGACCTGCATGTTTTCGTCTACAAATCAGCAAACTTTGACAGGCGAAAAACTCACACACAAGTACAAATTTAGATCTTTTAAGGAAACATTTATAAATCCGAACAAAAGCAGTGTTCTGAATCAGGAAGGAAACAATTGTACATGAAATACATAAACCATACACATTCTTCACATGTTTTTCCTAAATACATTCTTTCATGGGCCCTCTGTGGATATTTTTCAATAAACAAAATGAGCATTTACATATATATCACACAATTCTTATGTTTTTACATATCTCACACCTAAACTTTCAAATTTACAATAAGAATTGTGCGGTATGTATGTAAATGCCTGTTTTAAAATTCCTAATTGGAGAAGTCTCTCATTATAAGTAAGCAGATGCCTAAGGCAAAAAGATAACAAATTTATGAATGGAATCCGTTTGGTAACTAACTACTCCAAATTGGTTGAATGCAATCTGAAGGAATTCAGTTAGCGTAACTCATACCATATTTGTTTCATATTTTCCCCTGCTTCATTTCATTTTCAGTTTTGTGTAAATGATACATGCATAGTTTATGAAACACAAAAAATAGAGCCATCTTTATGAATCGTGAAATGAATAATTACAATATCCAATGTTGTTATTAGAACATCTATCTATCTATTTTTAATTAAAGTTGAATATTTCTTCCATCGCAGGATGCCATGAAGCAAGTCATGACTAACATTGAAGCAAGTCATATTTCTTCCATTGAAGCAAGTCATGATTAACAAAAACTTAATGACCGAAGTAGCAACCCTTCTTGCGAGTAAGGAAATGAATTTTTGTTTGTTGACAAAAAAAGAAAAAAAAAATGAAAAAACTACCAATTGTATTTCTTAAGTTGAAATTCTATGCATGTACATTGTAACAACGAAGCTTTAACTAATATAAATTTAAAAAGAAGCCATTTTTTTTAGTGAATTTGCTTCCATTTCATCATTATATGCTATGAAATCAGCAAGATAAAAAAGTCATGTTTATTTCACATGATTTGCTTCATATTAAAATGAATTTGCAATAGATAATTAATTTTGTAATAAATGCAACATTAGATAATGCATTTAATAAAGAAAAAATTTCGATACAGTATTTGAATGGGAAATTTTTCGGAATTATATTCAAAATCATACAAATTATTATTTAAACAAACTTATAGTTAGAGTAAATATCTAAACGTAATAAATCCAACAACAAGATTTGATCATATTTGAATCCATATATATCTTGAGCACTTTTAAGTGTGATTTAAAATTTTGAGATATTAATTAAAGGGTCAAACAATCCTCAATTCTTATACTCAAACTAATCATCCCGACAAAAGAAATCCAACAAACTTAACATCACTCAATTCTAAAATCATCAAGCCACTTTAATGTTGAATAAATAGTAATTTATCAAAGTAATCAAAATGGGCTTTCCAATAGAACATTTATAGATTCTGACCAAAAATCAAAATACCACTAAAAAAAATATACCCACATTCTCTATATGGTAATGAGAGAAAAATCTAGACTTGGACTTGAAATTGAGGAAGGCTAGGAGATTTGAAGAGCTTTAGGGCTTTACGTGATGAATAATGTTAAGCCGTTGCCGCCACAACTGTCATCAACTAAACACTATCGTTCAATCACATAACCCGATCGTTCTCTCTCGACCATTATCACCTAATCATAATCACCCAACCGTTAACATTTGATCATCATCTTCACTCGTCACTACTTCT
This sequence comes from Phalaenopsis equestris, assembly GCF_001263595.1. Classification (NCBI taxonomy): domain Eukaryota; kingdom Viridiplantae; phylum Streptophyta; class Magnoliopsida; order Asparagales; family Orchidaceae; genus Phalaenopsis; species Phalaenopsis equestris. The sequence continues at coordinate 468,964 of NW_018164674.1, forward strand.
ACCGCAATCACAAGAGACCTAACAAATATTCTCAACTTTGTAATCGCATTTTCTTCAATATGGAAGAGTGGACTTTGTAAACTCATCTACATGGTAAGTAACTTCAGCTGGGCTAAGCCCCGTCGTTCTTTTACTTTCCAAATTTTCCACATAAGAATTTTATTATCACCTGTGTCCTTGTCATTTATCTATTTATATGCAAAGTTAAAATGTTAAATCTTTCACTCCACCATCACAAATTTTCTTGCATACAACAGGGATCAAACTTGACTAGCCATCTCATAAGAGAATTAACTTAAATCCAACCATTAGGGTTGAATTACATTCTGATCTAGCCTAAAATGAGAAATGAGTCTGATTGTCAGATAAATTGAATGTTTCCTATATGCATTAAATGAATATTCTTTTAGGTTAATTGAGTATTCCGTTAGAATAACATCATATAACTAGGTCAGTACAGTAGTTATAAGAAAACATTTTTTTAGAAGATTTTCAATCATGTTAGATGGATTAAGAAGAAATCTGTCTAAAGATCAACCATCAATCCATAATCGCTTTCTATTCTTCCGTCCTCATTTCTTTATCAAGCTCATAACTCACCAATCTGATCCAATACACCTCATTCAAAGAATCTATCGGAAGCTTACCCGTTGTTTCAAGCGAAAAAAACCCTACGGCTAAGATCAAAATAGGAAAGAAGCAAAAGGAGGGAATGGGGACGAAGAGATTACATTTCAGAGAAGCTGTGTACTGAGGATAGCAAAGGGAATCGGAGAGCCTCGCAGCGCTCGGATACGATTGAGAATTAGCGATCGGAGAAGAGGAAACCGGAGACATCGAAGCTGAGCGGCTCTCCCGTTATTTGCCTACCATTCTTATTTCTTCTGTATTTACATAACTAACACCGCAATTTTAATTTTCACATACATTCACCATTTTGCAAATATGAAACATTTAGGTGGTATAAATGTATATATATATATATATATATATATATATATATATATATTATGTATGTAAATTCCTAAAATAAAATAAAATAAAAAAATACTTCAAACTCTGACCACTTTTCAAATTAACTTTTATTAAGGGAGCCCAAAGTGCAATATGTGCAATTCAAACTTATAACATCATTAGGGAAATTACACCTCAAACGCTATGTTGAGGTCAAGTCCCAGATAATTTGCATACATGATACTCAACTCATATATATTTACATATCTAAAACTTAAAACTTTAATTTTTAATTGTTTGTCACCTTACCTAGATATAAAAATAGATGTATTTCACTTTGTAAAAGTTTTAAAATTTACACACACATAATGATGAATTATAATTTATCCTTTTTGAATCACATCTCGAGAGTTAAGGTCGAATGAATGAGAGAATGAACAATTAGTAGAATAAGTCAGAAATTTTTGTAGAGAGAATCGAGGGGGAGGAATGTTTATTCATATTTTTACCATGTTTACAGAAATGAGACAACTGTTATAGAAATCATTCTTAATGTTATTAAAGCTCTAATTGATTGTATAGATTTTATGTTATATTTGTATTATAATTTGAATTTCAACATTGACAGTAATTAGTTGGTCCGCTGGCTTGAAGTCAGTAAATTCAGGTTGTGTTTATCTCATTTGAAGTACGTGTTGGTCGGCCAAAGTGATCGGGCGCATGGCGATCTGGCTTGGTGTCTTTTTGACATAATTGACCGGAATTGTTGGTTGTGAGATGGTTGTTCGGTCCAGACGCGGGGTTATTTTTTTGTCGAGTGAGCTGTGACTCATTCTCCATTTGGCTCAAGTCTTGCAAGGCTAGTGTCTCGCTTACCTGGTTGGTTTGTTGCCTCGGTCGGATCTCCCAATCTTACAAGGTCTTAGAATCTTCTCACAGCCTATGTGGGGTATCCAACGATACTCGTTGCCAAGGTGATTTGCGCCTCACTTTCGCCGGTTTTGTTGCTACCGAGCGAGAAACTATCTCCAAAGCTTGAACTTATCTCGAGTTTGGAAACACGGCTTCATGCTCTGCTTTGAATCGTCGGTTGATTGCTTACCTCAAGAAAAGACTTTTTTATCTTGGTCGTTCGTTTTCTTTGAGATTTATGCTCGTTTTTTTTATGTATACACATAAATATCTACAAAATCACTTTATGGGAGTAAAGCATCGAACTTCATTATGGGCAAGGGAGGAAAAATTTTGCACATAAAAATAAAATAATCAAATTTACAAAAACGTCAAGTTATTTACCATGTTTGTGACTAAACATACCTTAAACTCTAAAACACATAAGAAATGCATTAGTGAAAAAGACATTGGTTAGAAGTTCTTAATAGAGTATTTCAAGAATGTTAGATATACTCAGGGGTGAAACCAATCTCTTTTTTAAGAAACTAGAGCAATGAAGGATAAAATGTTATTTTAATAGGGATAAATTTGATATTTTAGGAGGCACAAAAGACTAAATTGCTCACCAATATAAGTAAAAAAATCTTAATTTGAAGGGGGCAATTCCCCCATGGAGCCCACGTGGATCTACCCCTGTATATACTCGATATTATGTAATTACATGATTATTTACCATAGATTGTATATTAAAAATTTATAAAAACTTTATTCATATATTATGCAAGCATAATTGTCTATATATCACTTGTGTAGTAAATATTTAATGAGTATGGGCCCAACAAGATTATGCCCTAAAATTTAATATTTCTTTCTTGGGATAACTACATACATACCTCCTTAAAATATTGATATTTACAAATTACTCATCAAGGTATTTTTTTGAAATACAGAATCGATATATTTTCACATGCCACAATCATACCATTGAGAATTTGATAAAAATGAAAAACATGAGTTAGGGTTTTATCATGATTTTCTTATTTGAGCGAGAATTTGAAAAAAGAATGATAGAGGGAGCTTGATTTGTAAATAGTTATGTTTCAGGTGCTCTGCAAGTAAATTCTACAAAAAAAAATAATACAAGAAAAATTGCGTAATTTAAAAAAAATAACTCGCTCCACATTTACACTGCTCCCAATGGGATTCATAACCTTCATTTTGCATTGGCTTTGGACAAATGTGTTATTTGATAGTAATAAATCACATAAGTAGACTCTATACCATCATCTAGTAGCACATAAACCATTTATAACATCATCATTAAGGTCATCATCAACAACATCATCATCATCATCGTCGTCGTCGTCGTCATCATCATCGTAGTCGTCTATACTCTCATCAGTAGATTCGGTATAACTGAATTCATGATCACTCCATACATCAACATTAAGCAAGCCAGCGGAATTATCAACATCATCAAAATCATCATCGTAATAATCAACATCAAAGTCCGAATCACCGCTTGAGATGGATCCGATTGGATCGTGCTTCATGATCTGATACAAAAGAAGTAGCAACTAAGATATTTATATATTAAATTCATATATAAAGCCATGCAAAGTAGTCATCAATGTGTCTTACTATAAGACTAAAATAAATTAGATTAGGGTAAATGATGCATGACATTAAATTTAAAATTATGTTAGTCTTACTATAAGAATAAGAAAGGCCATGATGGCTTCACTCGAGAATCAAAATCAAGGGACAATAGAGATTCATTGTTTGGGAAGATTTAGCTTACATCATAGCTAAATCTTAAGCTAAATCTTGCAACCAAACAACCCTCAATGGCTTGTTTGGGATCACTTGTATTTTTTAATGCATTTTTGTCTGTTTTTTATGTTTTATTTTAAAAATAAATTAGCATGATTTCAAAAACACTGAATCTTAAAGACAAGGATTCATAATTAAGAAAAGGATTCATGTAGCCGACCCCACTTAATGGGATAAAGGCCTGTTGTTGTTGTTGTTATAGGGTGAATCAATTATCAAATATTGTGCTTGGAAGTCAC
>NW_018164674.1:475703-480885 GCF_001263595.1 Phalaenopsis equestris
AAATATTATAAATTGACTTAAAATGAATAAGGAATCAAGGATCATTAAATCTGCCTCAAATAGCTGGGCTAAGTCTAATGATGATGATGTTTCATCAAATAAGCCATAGAGGGTGATCATTGAAGAACAAGCAAATAGAAATTTTTATCACTTTCATCAAAGAAAAGGCAGATTTTTTTCTCTCAAAAAGGTGAAAATTACATACATACCAAACAATTCTTATCTATTTACATATCCAACACGAAAAATTCAAAATTTACGCTCATAACACCTTGAAGCCATGAATCTATGCATGAAAAACTATCCAAAAGTCAAATTTTACAGAATTAAAGCGAATCATGGCTGAAGCAATGAGGAGAAAGATTAGAACAGAATAAACCAACCAAAGAAGCGGCTGCGCGACGGGAGAACGACCGCGGAGCAATTGCACCGACTTCTCGATTCCGCATCTCGACGATGCGGCGACCTGATTCCCCGTCCCTCATCCCAACTTTCCCCATCTTTCTTCCACCAACAAGATGCTCGAAGAAATGCCCCAAACACCTTAGAAAGCGAAAGAGAGTACTCTGCCTCTGCGATAGCCGGAGATCGTTCTAAAGAACATCGTCTGTAATTTCGCGCTCAGGTGTGCTGCTGAATCAGACAGCGGTATCTCTGCTTTTATGGTTTCTCTTTTAAGGATGATTTATGTGCAGGTCATTCGATTCTCATGTATTTACATATCTAACACCTAAGATTCAATTTTTACATAATATGTCATCTTACCTAAGCATGAAAATATGTATTTCACTTAAATGATGTTTTTTATCTCATATAAAAGATTTGGGTGGTATAAATATAAAAATCAAAATTTAGGGGTTAGATTTGTAAATACATAAGAATTGGTTGGTATGTCTGTAAATGCCCCTCACTTTAATTATTCTTTTGAATTTTTAGAACTTGGAGGAAGGTTTACAATTATGTGGTAGATGTGTAAATGGTTCAATTATAAATAAATATATTAAAATGTATGATTTTGAAAAAAAAAAGTAATTTTTGTTATGGCTTGTGAATCACTAATTCATTTACTATTTATAGATTACAATTTACTAAAGAGAGATTTATGTAGACTTTATCAATGTCTCTTATAGTTTGAAGAATAGCAACCATTCAAAATAAATAAATTTTAAAATACATATTTTTCTCATACTAAATCAAATTAATAAATATTTAATTAATTTTTCATATTATCTAAATTTTAAAGTTGATTTAGTAATTTCAGAAGCAATATAATTCTTTAATTGTTTATCAAATTAGTATATAAATTTATTTTTTTTGTTTATTATTAAATATTTATAATAAATTTTGCCATAATCAAAATGTTTTTTTTAATGATATAAGATATTTAGATTAGCAGTAGAAAAATAAAATTAAGAAAATATTAATTTTCTCTATATGATAGGATATAGAACATTGGATTTTGTTAGTTTAGAGAATTGTGATATAGATGGATGCTTAGCATCCAAATTAAAAATTTATGAAGTTAAGATTAGCTTGCAAACGTCATGTGGATTTAATTATTGGGCATCTAAGAAGTCACTGGTAACTGATATGTGCAAAAGAATTCACGATGGTGTTGATAAACTAATAGATTAGCATTACACGAGAACTTAGCACGCTCTCATGTAGTAGAATGACGGGTTGAAAACACCAGAATATTTTACGCAGAGAACCTATAAAGGGGAAAGACCACAAGGTCTTAACCAACTGAAATATTTCACAATAAGTTGGTGATAACAGGTACAACTCCTCTCACAGGCGTGAAAGAGTTACATGGTCTCTCAAGTTACAACGTCGATATGCGGGAAAACTCGTGGCCCTGCGAAATGGAACGATCATAAAGAGGAGTAATAGTCAAGGCTTCAATGCACCATTTTTTAGGTCGACACAACATCCGGGATGATATGTTGTCTCATAAGTTTGCTCCGTACTGTGCTTTATGATAATGAGTGGGCAGCAATTGATGGTGATCGACGACGATCGGTGGGTGGTGGTAGTTGGTGGCGGTCGGCGACTGTAGGAGCAGGAGGCAACCTCTAGATAATTGCTGCAGAAGTGATGTTGTATTTTAATTTCTTCTCCAAGCTTTAGTCTTCTTAAGACTTTAAACTCTAGCTTCACATCTTAGGAGCTAACAGGGCTCTGTTTATAAAATTCATGTTACAAATAAGAAAGAAATTCATACCACTTTTGATCGAATGACCTTGGGAGATCCCTTTGATCAGATGGTGTTCAATGAATATATTAGTGCTTTGATGAAGTTGGAATCGAACGATATTGAGCTTGTTGGATTCTTCTTATTGATGCACATGATTTGACTATAAACTTGTCGTATTCATAATCTATTTGATCTTCCAATTATATCTAAAAAGCTTACAAATGCAGTTTAACATCTAGATCCAGGCTTGCTTTGACTCTTACTGGACCGATTTTGACACCTTTGGATATGTTCCATCGAGCTGGTCAGTTTAAATGTAAGTTTGTTGAACTCGAAGTTCTAGATGAATTTTAATTGAACTTTGATTTTTTTTTTTTGTTAAAAAAGTTATCTTGAGATCCGTGCTATATCTCGAGAGTCACGTAAAATGATGAAAATTTATTAGAGGGGTTTCAATAACTATGCTGAATGAGGTAAAAATTAGAATGCTAAGACAAGAAATTGTATGCTAGAGTGGCGCTGAGAGTAACATATGTTGAAGAATTAAACGAGATTTGTTGATCAATTCGATATGAAGGTGTTAGGAGAAAAGAGAGATATAAAATGTAACATTACTAAAGAATAATGATTCTTAAAGTATATCACATAAGTTTGTATTACGTTATGGGGGATGATTAGTCTTGTGGGAATTATCCAAACTGTAAATATTATAAATTGACTTATGAAGACATTTAATGGTTGCCACAAGTAGAAAAATCAAGGGAAAAAAAAAATATGATGAAGGTGGGGCTCGCCGATAGAAGTTAGTAAAGCCCACTTGTCTTATTAAGTAAAACTATCCAAGCCAAAGGAGAAGAAAAAGATGACCAAATGATTCGAGTCCGAAATTTCCAGTGAGACAAAAAAACATTCAAATCAATCATTATGGAAGAGTTAAATACATCTTCAACTATCCAAGAACATCTAGAGGCCTTTCATTAGAGGTCAATGATTGATAGTCTGATCAAATCAACTGGCCAACCCATAACAACTAACCTCAGCTGACCAAGCTGATCCCATCTGGCCAAGTGGATCTCAGCCAATCAAGCGGATCATGCCGACACGAGATGAATCAAGCTTCGCTAGCAGACCCAAAAATCAGCCAAATGATAGGCTTATCCATATAAAATAAGAGAAATACAAAATTCTTTAAAGCAAGGACAAAAATATATTATCATCAAATTGTACTATTTCCCCTGTAAACAAGGAGGTAATTCAATGAATACGACACAATCCATTACTAGTTATGACTGTTCACTCCTCTGTCTCTCTCTTTATGCTCTATTTCTTAGATGTGACTCACGGATAAACTTTTTTCTATAAATTTAATTCATACACAATGCATGTTTATTTGTCTGTATTGGATCTATTAATACTATTAATATTAACTCATCTAAAAAAAGGCTGCACTTTTTTTTCTGCAAACGTTTTGATGTAATTTATAATACTAAAATGTTATAAAAAGAAATATAAAAAATTAGACAATAGATTACATAAATAAATAAGCTATGCCATGCGTAAAAATCCACCATTTTTTAAAAGGAGCATTTACATACACATCACCAGATTCCTATGTTATTACAAATCAAACACTTAAATCTTTCCCTTTTTACACTCATACCACCCAAATCTTTCATATCACATAACAAAATATTACTTCTTTAACGTTTCAAAAGTGAAGCATACATTTCATGTATAAGAAAGGTGGTATATGTAATCACTCACAACAATTGAGGGGTATGTATGTAAAATTTCCTTTTTTGAACACAGCTGAGGGCTGAAGTAGATAAGAAGGCTCTTATGAAATTCACATCATCCCTGATCCCAATATGACTCATTCATAACATTATCATTATGGCCATCATCTTCATAATAATAATAATCATCATCATCATCATAATAAACATCGCTATTCTCATCAAAATTAGTATCACTCCGTAGATAATCACCATCATCGCTGTCGGCATCACCATCACCATCATCGCTGTCATCATCCATACCATAACTCGGGACGAATGTGACCGGCTCTTGCTTGATGATCTAATACAAGAGAAATTGCAAATAAGATACTTTCATATTAAATACATCTATAAAATTTCATGCAAAAGTAGTCGCAATGTTGTCACCAATGCGGTGACGATAACATCCTATTTAATAGAAAGAATTTATGGAATCAAACTATTAAAAAAGAGAAATTTAGATTAGGGTTAATGATGCAACATATAAAACAAAAAATCATTGGGAAATTTACATACATACCACACAATTCTTAAGAATTTATAAATCTAAGACCTAAATATAAAATTTAGTATTTGGATGTTTGAAAAAAAAAAGTAGAGATTGGAATTTCTAGAGTTTTGTGCTTCGTGGTTGATAGGGGTGTAAGTGAGTCAAGCAGATTTGTGAGTCTGCTAGAGCTTGGCTCGTGAACTGAGCTCGACGAGCTAACAAACCAAGCTCAAGCTAGCCCTGACTCGACTCGTAAGCTCGTGGGCTGGCTCATTTTAAAAAAATAATATAAATTGCACGCCAATAGATCAAATTTGAAGAGTTTATCTTTAAAACATTTAAAAATATTATTTTGTATTTTATAAAAAGTGTTTTTTTATTATCTCTCTCATAATTGCTTATTCTATTTATTATTTTATTATAACACTATCTTAACATAGTATTATTTTTCTCTTTATAAGAAAAAAGTAGCTCGAACATGTAGGCTTAAGTTCGAGTTAGAGCTCAAACTCGGTAAAATTAATCAAGCCTAAGCTCAAGTCGAGAGTGGCTCGAGCTCAACTCGAATTTCTTACAATCCCAGTGGCTGACCTCTTCGATCCTTTTTGGTAAAATACCAGAGTATCTCTCTTAAATATTATTGATTTCTCTCGCACCTTATCTTAATCTTTCATCAACATTCCTAGTCTCTATCCATTGTTTTCTCCCCATCTCCTA
>NW_018164674.1:480985-484011 GCF_001263595.1 Phalaenopsis equestris
CTAAGCATGAAAATATGTATTTCACTTAAATGATGTTTTTTATCTCATATAAAAGATTTGGGTGGTATAAATATAAAAATCAAAATTTAGGGGTTAGATTTGTAAATACATAAGAATTGGTTGGTATGTCTGTAAATGCCCCTCACTTTAATTATTCTTTTGAATTTTTAGAACTTGGAGGAAGGTTTACAATTATGTGGTAGATGTGTAAATGGTTCAATTATAAATAAATATATTAAAATGTATGATTTTGAAAAAAAAAAGTAATTTTTGTTATGGCTTGTGAATCACTAATTCATTTACTATTTATAGATTACAATTTACTAAAGAGAGATTTATGTAGACTTTATCAATGTCTCTTATAGTTTGAAGAATAGCAACCATTCAAAATAAATAAATTTTAAAATACATATTTTTCTCATACTAAATCAAATTAATAAATATTTAATTAATTTTTCATATTATCTAAATTTTAAAGTTGATTTAGTAATTTCAGAAGCAATATAATTCTTTAATTGTTTATCAAATTAGTATATAAATTTATTTTTTTTGTTTATTATTAAATATTTATAATAAATTTTGCCATAATCAAAATGTTTTTTTTAATGATATAAGATATTTAGATTAGCAGTAGAAAAATAAAATTAAGAAAATATTAATTTTCTCTATATGATAGGATATAGAACATTGGATTTTGTTAGTTTAGAGAATTGTGATATAGATGGATGCTTAGCATCCAAATTAAAAATTTATGAAGTTAAAATTAGCTTGCAAACGTCATGTGGATTTAATTATTGGGCATCTAAGAAGTCACTGGTAACTGATATGTGCAAAAGAATTCACGTTGGTGTTGATAAACTAATAGATTAGCATTACACGAGAACTTAGCACGCTCTCATGTAGTAGAATGACGGGTTGAAAACACCAGAATATTTTACGCAGAGAACCTATAAAGGGGAAAGACCACAAGGTCTTAACCAACTGAAATATTTCACAATAAGTTGGTGATAACAGGTACAACTCCTCTCACAGGCGTGAAAGAGTTACATGGTCTCTCAAGTTACAACGTCGATATGCGGGAAAACTCGTGGCCCTGCGAAATGGAACGATCATAAAGAGGAGTAATAGTCAAGGCTTCAATGCACCATTTTTTAGGTCGACACAACATCCGGGATGATATGTTGTCTCATAAGTTTGCTCCGTACTGTGCTTTATGATAATGAGTGGGCAGCAATTGATGGTGATCGACGACGATCGGTGAGTGGTGGTAGTTGGTGGCGGTCGGCGACTGTAGGAGCAGGAGGCAACCTCTAGATAATTGCTGCAGAAGTGATGTTGTATTTTAATTTCTTCTCCAAGCTTTAGTCTTCTTAAGACTTTAAACTCTAGCTTCACATCTTAGGAGCTAACAGGGCTCTGTTTATAAAATTCATGTTACAAATAAGAAAGAAATTCATACCACTTTTGATCGAATGACCTTGGGAGATCCCTTTGATCAGATGGTGTTCAATGAATATATTAGTGCTTTGATGAAGTTGGAATCGAACGATATTGAGCTTGTTGGATTCTTCTTATTGATGCACATGATTTGACTATAAACTTGTCGTATTCATAATCTATTTGATCTTCCAATTATATCTAAAAAGCTTACAAATGCAGTTTAACATCTAGATCCAGGCTTGCTTTGACTCTTACTGGACCGATTTTGACACCTTTGGATATGTTCCATCGAGCTGGTCAGTTTAAATGTAAGTTTGTTGAACTCGAAGTTCTAGATGAATTTTAATTGAACTTTGAATTTTTTTTTTTGTTAAAAAAATTATCTTGAGATCCGTGCTATATCTCGAGAGTCACGTAAAATGATGAAAATTTATTAGAGGGGTTTCAATAACTAAGCTGAATGAGGTAAAAATTAGAATGCTAAGACAAGAAATTGTATGCTAGAGTGGCGCTGAGAGTAACGTATGTTGAAGAATTAAACGAGATTTGTTGATCAATTCGATATGAAAGTGTTAGGAGAAAAGAGAGATATAAAATGTAACATTACTAAAGAATAATGATTCTTAAAGTATATCACATAAGTTTGTATTACGTTATGGGGGATGATTAGTCTTGTGGGAATTATCCAAACTGTAAATATTATAAATTGACTTATGAAAACATTTAATGGCTGCCACAAGTAGAAAAATCAAGGGAAAAAAAAAATATGATGAAGGTGGGGCTCGCCGATAGAAGTTAGTAAAGCCCACTTGTCTTATTAAGTAAAACTATCCAAGCCAAAGGAGAAGAAAAAGATGACCAAATGATTCGAGTCCGAAATTTCCAGTGAGACAAAAAAACATTCAAATCAATCATTATGGAAGAGTTAAATACATCTTCAACTATCCAAGAACATCTAGAGGCCTTTCATTAGAGGTCAATGATTGATAGTCTGATCAAATCAACTGGCCAACCCATAACAACTAACCTCAGCTGACCAAGCTGATCCCATCTGGCCAAGTGGATCTCAGCCAATCAAGCGGATCATGCCGACACGAGATGAATCAAGCTTCGCTAGCAGACCCAAAAATCAGCCAAATGATAGGCTTATCCATATAAAATAAGAGAAATACAAAATTCTTTAAAGCAAGGACAAAAATATATTATCATCAAATTGTACTATTTCCCCTGTAAACAAGGAGGTAATTCAATGAATACGACACAATCCATTACTAGTTATGACTGTTCACTCCTCTGTCTCTCTCTTTATGCTCTATTTCTTAGATGTGACTCACGGATAAACTTTTTTCTATAAATTTAATTCATACACAATGCATGTTTATTTGTCTGTATTGGATCTATTAATACTATTAATATTAACTCATCTAAAAAAAGGCTGCACTTTTTTTTCTGCAAACGTTTTGATGTAATTTATAATACTAAAATGTTATAAAAAGAAATATAAAAAATTAGACAATAGATTACATAAATAAATAAGCTATGCTATGCGTAAAAATCCACCATTTTTTAAAAGGAGCATTTACATA
>NW_018164674.1:486299-506196 GCF_001263595.1 Phalaenopsis equestris
TCATACCACCCAAATCTTTCATATCACATAACAAAATATTACTTCTTTAACGTTTCAAAAGTGAAGCATACATTTCATGTATAAGAAAGGTGGTATATGTAATCACTCACAACAATTGAGGGGTATGTATGTAAAATTTCCTTTTTTGAACACAGCTGAGGGCTGAAGTAGATAAGAAGGCTCTTATGAAATTCACATCATCCCTGATCCCAATATGACTCATTCATAACATTATCATTATGGCCATCATCTTCATAATAATAATAATCATCATCATCATCATAATAAACATCGCTATTCTCATCAAAATTAGTATCACTCCGTAGATAATCACCATCATCGCTGTCGGCATCACCATCACCATCATCGCTGTCATCATCCATACCATAACTCGGGACGAATGTGACCGGCTCTTGCTTGATGATCTAATACAAGAGAAATTGCAAATAAGATACTTTCATATTAAATACATCTATAAAATTTCATGCAAAAGTAGTCGCAATGTTGTCACCAATGCGGTGACGATAACATCCTATTTAATAGAAAGAATTTATGGAATCAAACTATTAAAAAAGAGAAATTTAGATTAGGGTAAATGATGCAAGATATAAAACAAAAAAATCATTGGGAAATTTACATACATACCACACAATTCTTAAGAATTTATAAATCTAAGACCTAAATATAAAATTTAGTATTTGGATGTTTGAAAAAAAAAAAAAGTAGAGATTGGAATTTCTAGAGTTTTGTGCTTCGTGGTTGATAGGGGTGTAAGTGAGTCAAGCAGATTTGTGAGTCTGCTAGAGCTTGGCTCGTGAACTGAGCTCGACGAGCTAACAAACCAAGCTCAAGCTAGCCCTGACTCGACTCGTAAGCTCGTGGGCTGGCTCATTTTAAAAAAATAATATAAATTGCACGCCAATAGATCAAATTTGAAGAGTTTATCTTTAAAACATTTAAAAATATTATTTTGTATTTTATAAAAAGTGTTTTTTTATTATCTCTCTCATAATTGCTTATTCTATTTATTATTTTATTATAACACTATCTTAACATAGTATTATTTTTCTCTTTATAAGAAAAAAGTAGCTCGAACATGTAGGCTTAAGTTCGAGTTAGAGCTCAAACTCGGTAAAATTAATCAAGCCTAAGCTCAAGTCGAGAGTGGCTCGAGCTCAACTCGAATTGCTTACAACCCCAGTGGTTGACCTCTTCGGTCCTTCTTGGTAAAATACCAGAGTATCTCTCTTAAATATGGTTGATCTCTCTCCTACCTTATCTTAATCCTTCATCAACATTTCTAGTCTCTATCCATTGTTTTCTCCCCATCTCCTACAACAAAAAAAGCAATTGAAAAAAAAAAAAGTTTCTAAGCTCATAAATTAGTTAGCCAAAATTAGGGTAGCCTTGACTTAGTTTGATTGTTCCTCTTCCACAACACTCCAAATCGCTCGAATCTCGACCAAAAAATCCAAACAAGCCTTTCCAATGTCCTAATTTTGGTGTAGTCTTCACCAAAACCCTTAATTATATTGGATCTCCATTGCATCTCTCAACCTTCCCCTACAACTTCCAAAATGCCTTGAGCACCCCTCCACTCTATAAACCCCATCTCATAGGTTTGGTTTGACCTAAGCCCTTAGCCGGCCATCTTTCGTTGGCCTAAACCTCACATAAAATTTTATCATTGACCTAGAGGTCTCCCACACATAACCACACACCACAGCAACCGAGCCTCAGATATATAGCTCCAAAATTAGGTTAGCAAGTGAAGTTGAAGCAAGTATGATACAACTAATTCCTCAAGTAAACTCAAGTAAGAGAATAGGGTAATAACTTATGTCCTCATAAGCATAAGATGATAATATTTTTTCATAAGTAAAACAAATGGGTTTTCTACTAAGATTAAGTATATTTTATTAATCAAGATTCTATAAATTTTGAAAGTATTACAACCTCAAAATTATTATCGATTGTTAAATCATGTTAAAATTTGATAAATTATTTTACTAATTGTTTTGAGATTTTAGTTATGATAGGGAGTTATTAAATCCCTTTAAGTATTATAAATGAAGGTGGTTGCGGCTTTTTAAAAAGGTGATTGTAAAGTTGCGATAACGAAATCAACTTCTTAGAAAGCTGCGGTGAGAATTATAAATTTTTCTTTTTTTTTTTCAAAAAAGTCATATAATAGCTTTCATATAATCACTGCACTTAACATGTCGGGTTGAAATAAGTTTCTAACATAAAAATTTTAAGAAAGCAGCAAGAAAGTAGTTCCCCAAATAAAATTGTGATGACGGTCTCGAATGCAAAACAGGCAAAAAACTGCCCCCAAAAGACGTTAATTAACTTCTTAATTAATCAATAAAAAGGCTAACATAAGATTTATCAAAACATTCGAATTTAAATTCTTCAAACTCCTATTTAGCAAAAGTTAAGCAAAATCTAGCTTAATCCTGCCTAAAACATGACACCAAACAACCCTTATTGTTTGGCTATAAATAGGATTTGGTAAATCTAGTAAATTCATATTTAGTAAATCCTAAAAGCGTCAAATTATAATTTTTTTTTGGCATGATAGATGATAAATCTAGTCAAAAGCTTCTAAATTGCTTGAATAATATTTTCAAAATTTAGATTTTAAACTTAAAAAAAACAAACACAAAGAGTGTAAGTGATGCAAATATTTATAATCCCACTTCATTCATGATTTACCACATCTTAGATCTCACCTAAAACAATATTTAAGAACTTGGTAGTTATCATGTGATTCAAATAAGGGCATTTGCATACATACCACACAATTCTTATGTATTAACATATCTCCCACCTAAACTTTCATATTTACATACATAACACTCGCACAATTAATATCGCATAAAAAAATAGCACTTTTACCACTTTTAAAAGATAAAACACACCTTTTCATGCAATTAATATCGCATAAAAAATAGCACTATTACCACTTTTAAAAGATAAAACACACCTTTTCATGCATAGTCTTAAAGCAACAAAGTGCTATGGCATGCTATGCGTATATACATGCAAATTTACCTTCACATAATCCTTTGCCAAAACTTAGCCTTCATCATAGCTAAAACTTGCTACAAAATATCCTCCAAAGAAAAACAAATAATGATCGAACACCAAGAAACACCTAATTTAAGAGGAAAAGAATTAAGTGCAAACCTCAATGACACCTACCGGTGCGGCTGGTTCCTCGGCATTCGGCAGCCATAACTTAAGGCCACTTCCATCCCACAACTAACAATCATGTGGGTACATACGACTATCGTAGACCCTGGCGTGCACATCCGATCCAGCAATTGGGAATTGATACAGATTCCTTGGATCAATTTTAATGGAATTTAGACAAACAATTGGGAGACAACACCGCTTGCCTTTAAAGGATTTACATTTAAAGAGCTCTGTTGCAGTTCGGGTTCTCAAATCAATCTATGAAATGAAAGGCATGATCAAGCATTAGAAAGAGAAGCAAGTAGAAAAATAGGAGAAAGATCTAACAAAAAAAGTAAGAATTAGCTGCATAAAACTCAATTCCTATGTATATATATATCTTAACACTTAAACTGTAATTTTTTACATAAAAGCCGCTCGAAGATCTTGTGTCGAGGTGATTCGAGAGAGAGATCATGGCAAGATGAGAGCTCATTGATCTTGGAGATTCTTGGAGATTGGAGATTTTGTATCTAAATTATTCGAGAGAGAGATCATGACAAGATGAGAGTTTATTCATCAATGTAAATGCCTTGTAATTCTTCTTTATTGCCTCCAGTGGATTTGATGTTTGATTTCCCTCTCGTGGATGTAAGTCATATGGACCGAATAACGTAATTCTTGGTTGCTTTGGTTTCTTGTTTGCATATTATGTTTGTTGCAGTTTTTTCATTTATTTTCCCTGTTTTATTATCTGTTGTGGTTTCACTTTCATTCGGCTATTAGAGAGGTGTTCGACATTTATTGTTTGTTCCTATTCGACAGTTCAGTTCTTGGTTTTATCCAGGTGTTCGACAGCGCAGTTCTTGATTTTCTTGACGTGCAAAGCGGTCCTATTTTTCTTCAACATAATTGAATAAAAAAAAAACTTTAGTTCAAAAATTTTGAACGCATAAATGTTTAGTGATATTATTATTCATTTAAATCATTAATATTGTGTGTCTCGGTTACATCTCTAAATTAAAATAAAGAAGAAAAAAGTCATAACAACAACAACAATAAATTTGGACAAGATTTTAAAGCTTCAAGCATTAAAAAAAGCAAAGATAAACAGCATAGCACTCCGTTCAGCTAAAATAATTTATGAACTTAATTTATTTTCATTTCATTCTAATTAATTAAGATCATTTTTTATACAAGATGCCCAAAATTTTTTAGGTTCACCTCTATCTTTCTTAACATAAGTTAAATCTAAAACATTTATTTTCCTATCTGGATCATAAGATAATCAAGATTTAATGTGCTATGAGTCAAATTGTCATGCATAATTAGATTATTTAGTGCGGTGGCATTTTGAAAACGCATCTGATTTGTTTGGGTAAACTAAGTTTTGACAGCTTATGCATTTTGAAAACGCTGAAAACAGAGTTTTCACACAACACCTATGTAGGTGCGGTGACGGCTTTCTGACAGCGATCTGACTTTTTTAAGAAAATAAAAAAAATGTAATAGCCACCTCACATAGCCTATGAGCAATCAGGTTATTAACAAATTATTTAATAAGCTGCAGCTGCCCCCAAACATACTCGAAAAGACTAATATAATAGCCTGGAGAATTAAGGTCCGTTTGTGGCAGCTTGTGTGTTTCAGGCTGACTGGCCACAGAGGTCGACCCGCGGTCTGCGTTTAGTGTTAAAACTCAAACGCAGTTTCAGATAAACTGATGAAACGTGCAAACCAAACAGTATTACGACATTTTGAAAACGCTGCCCACACCTATAAACTGCCCCAAACGAAACTTAGTTTAACAGATATACATATTGTTACGTATAAAATGACTCACGTTCCGTTCACGTGATAAGGAGCCTTTAAAGCTACCCGCAGTCCGCAGCGCTTTAAGAGAACCGGCGAATACAGAAACCCTAATTTCTTCACAGCGGGGCGAATTCCTTTTTCGTGCTTCCGGTTATCAACGATCATGGTATTTCTTTTTCTATTTCTTGATCTAATCTGCTTTGGTGTTCATTTTTGATTCTGCTGTCTCTAACCTTCGCTGTTTACTTTCTTTTGTTACTAACGCCCTACGCCCTATGAAGGCTGACTCTCCCCGCAGAAGGTAAAATCTCGTTTTCTCTCTTAATTGAGAATTTATCTTTATTTTTGGCTAAGGATCCTCTTTTTCATCGCTTTCGTGCTAGCTATTTTATTTCTTTGGGTTATGTCTTTGTTTTCTGATCTAGAGCGTTTTAATTTGTTATTTTATGTTTATTTGGATATTAAGATCGAGGTTTAATGTGGTTTAAGATCTACTAAAATTACAGTTTTCTCTGGCTGTATCTCTTTTACTTATTTTTCAATATGATAGGCTAGTGCGTAGAAAGTTTTCCATGTCATCCCATTTACAGTATTTTGTTATTGCTGAGGTGTTTATACAAAATTAACTGTTCTGTGGTATTCATTGCTGCTGTTGATCTGATTGGTGATATATTTGATAGTAATGATTTATATTCCTATGTTCTTTGGATGATTTACATACGTAACACTAAATTCCTATGTATTTACATATATAACACCTATGCTTTAATTTTAAATAAATGCCACCTCCCCTATGCATGAAAAAGTTGCATTTCAATTTTGAAAAGTTAAAATGGTGCTATTTTTTTAATTTTATATTAATGATTTTGGCGGTATAAATGTAAAATTTAAAGTTTAGGTGTTAGATGTGTAAATACGTTTGAATAGGGTGGTATGTAAAGACCCCGATTTTATAGGATATCTCTTGCATACATATTTGGTTCATCAAAATAAATATTCTCATAACAACATATTGGAAAAATGTGTTGCTTGCGTGTTTTGTGATGTTTGAAAGGAAGGAATGCAGAACAAGAATACTTTGGAAGATTGGAATGCCATCCTCAGTGAAAATTTAAAAGAGTTGGTAGTGATTATGTAGCTGAAAGAACAAGAATACTTTGGAAGATTGGAATGCCATCCTCAATGAAAATTTAAAAGAGTTGGTAGTGAATATGTACCTGAAAGATAAATTTTTTTAGCTGAATAGTTTTATAAACATTCGGTTGATAAGTTGGTATTATTTTATTTTGTAGGAGTATATTCTAAATATGATTAGTACTATGGCTCCTCAAGCAGAAGCTGACCTCTAAAATTAAATTTTGAAAGCGATGGTTGAACTAAATGGACATAGAAGACCTATTGGGATAGGTTTTATGAAGATTCATAGTAGTTTTGGACTACAAGATAGCAATTTTATATAATCTTAGAATAGCACTTCCTAAGAAATGATTTTATTATAAATCTGGTTTGAACTTATGCTCCTTAAGTTGGCTTTGATGATATTTTGAATGAAAAAAATAAATTCTGGGAAGACATAAATGAAGCAATACAACTTGTGTTTGTGGAACAAAATTATAAGTATTTGTGATGACTTAAAATAACTTATATAGACTATATTAGGGTGGCTTAAGAGAGTTTATGTGATCGTTAGGGAATAGAAGGGGGGTACTTTTTATTTTAATCATATATAATATTAAATTAATGAATTTATGTTTAAGAAATGAGAGAGGGGAGAGCACTTTACTTTTAGATTTGGATCAAGAAAAGTATGAGTAGTTTTCATTATTTCTTGGAATTAAGTACTTTTTATGTTGATTAAGGTGATTCTAAGTTAGTTTATTCAATAAATATAGAGTATTGTTTTTGGATTTCTACAAATACAAAGAATGCCATCAAAAGAATTATTTTTTTATGACAAGATAGTATAACTTAAAAAGAGAGAAGTTGTTTGAGATTGGTTAAGAGAAGTGGAATTCTAACCAAAGTTGTTATTGGATAAGATGGTTAGATGCATTGAAAAAATCATTATTTAGGTTTGAACTTACTTTAGAATTTAACATATTTAAGATGACCTATGGAGCATGAATTATAGAAATCAACAAAGAATAAATAAATGTACTTTTTGAAGAGTGGAATACTATAAATCTGGTGGCACCAAATTTGATTGCACCATGGAATCAAGTCAATCATACAGTATCGCAGCTACAAACAACTCATTTTTTAGTTTATCGATCATTAGAATCTCTCGCTTTCGTTTGTTCAATATATCTGAATGTCATGCTATTTCTTTAAGCGTTATTGCTTGAGTCCACTATTGATTTCTTCGCTCGATATCACAACTCTTGATTTGCTAAAGCAGTGATGTTACCTTTATCACATGAATCTTACTGGTTGTTGCTGCCAGCGTTTGTTCCTGACGTCGTTGCTCGATCTCACAATGATCAGAGGTGGTTTTGTGTGGAACTTCATCATTTCTTCCAAGGCCGTGAATCTTTTCTGGAACCGCCCCTCCATGGACGAGAAAAATTTATTCCATTTCAGATCTAATTTGGCTTCTTTTTTCTAATTTCTTCTTCAGAGCATTAATTATTGTGTTTTTATTATTCCCCTAATGATTAGTATCACAAGTGTGACTCAAATCAGAAAGAGTGGATGTATCACAATATTAAGTTAATGTGTGCTTCTATCCCATTGTTTAATCGGGATTATTTCTACTTGCTTGGTCTCTACCAACTAGCTCGAATCACAAACTTTTTGTGATTAGGGCATGTCGCTGCATCGTGTGCTGGGAAACGGTCGAGCGCAGTGGAGAGGAAAGTCTTGTGTGGTCTTTAGGGATGTCAGAGGCATGAGGTTTTGCGGATTAGGCGCGCCGCGCTAGCTTTCCAACACAAGCTGTGATCCTTTTTTTTCCTACTTCACACAACAATTTTGTAGTTGTCGTCCCAAGCTAGAGCTAATCGTGACTGTATCACGAGGGTCCGATACGACACTGTGATCTTTCAGTACGTGCATGTCAAACCCTTTTTTTTTTCTTTGCACGATCGCGCCCTATCTCGTCATAGGCTTATGCAACTGTATCCCTGTACCGTACAATCAAACCCGTTGCGGGTTTTCTCTTGTAAGTTGTGTTCCTTCTATAAGCCCCTTTTTTGTTTCAAGTTCGAATGCTCTGTTATCAATTTGATAAGAAATTTTGTTGAAATTAGGGCAAAACAAATTATTTTTCTTCAATAACTCCAACAATACAACCAAAATACATAAAGATAAACACTTATAATTCGAGAGGTAGGAAATTTCTCGCAAACCCTAACCCTAAGATTCAACACTCAATCTCATTCATAACCCTAACTCTATGACTCAAAAGTCAAGACCCAATCTCATGCATAACCCTAACTCTAAGACTCAAGAGTCAAGACCCAATTTGATGCATAACCCTTACACTAAGCATATTATTTCTATTTATACTAAACAATAATAAATGACAAATTACTAAATTGTCTTTATGTTAATAAAGACTAAATTTCCCCAAGTTATGTGATAATTGTTACCCACCAACTATCGGAATGACGTCGGATATTGGATTGTATTAGCTAATTTTTTAAAAAAATGAATATTTAAAACTAGACGAAACCAATTATCCCCAAGTTATGTGATAATTGTTACCTACCAACTATCGGAATGACGCCGGATATTGGATTGTATTAGCTAATTTTTTTAAAAAATGAATATTTAAAACTAGACGAAACCAATTATTTGGAGAGGTAACATTTTGATATTTATTTGAATGCAAGGATGTTTACGATTTGACAGTTATTGGGAATTAAGAAATGGCCTTATAATGAATTTAGTGGAATTTAAGTTTAGGTGTGTCAATATCAAAGAATTAAATTGATTTAACGCTAGAAGATACATTATCAATATGATTTTTTTTTTAAGGCAGTTACTAATAAATATAGAGTAAGAACGAAAGGATTTTCACACCATTCTTTATGATAAATAACTACAGGGCTTTGCAGTAATAAGAAATGGACAATGTATGGCAAGGATATCTTGAAATTATCTAGGAATATTTGATGTAGTGTCAGTAGCTTTACAAGTGGACATGGAATTGTTGGATCTTAAAACAGATTATCATATAAAATAAATATCATTTCTATTATCAATGAAAATTCTTATAAATAATATTCATTGATATCGGTATATTCTATTAGTTGCCATTGTTCTAATCGATCAGAGTTCAATTGAATTGGTTCGACTTTTGTTGAAATTGGCTTGCAACTATCATATATGGAATTGTCGGACATCAATGAAATCAATGAAATCAATGTTAAGAACTGTTAAGATGAAGATTTTGATGTTAGAGCAGCACTGGGAGTAACATTTGTTGAAGAGTAGGTGGAAATATATTTCGTTGGAGGATTTCAATGTAGTACTGAAAATGTTATAACATAAATTATTGATTAGGGAGAAAGGTGGCAGTTCAAACGTTACATCGCTGAAGAATAGTGATTCTTGAATATATTCTAATAGTTTTTATGATGTTAAGGAAGTTGATTGGTCTTGTGAGTATTGTTAAACTTTAATATTGTAAATTGATTGATGAAAACGTATAATTGTTGCCTCAATAGTCACTATTCAATAGAATATTCACTAGCTATTTTCCTAAGCAGCCAATTTTACCTTTTAGATTCACCTACTTTTTCTCTCATTTATCTATTTTTATGTTATTTGAGAGTTTGCGCGCGAATGTGTTTGTATTTGGGCTAGTCTCTCCTTCATTGTATGATGGTGAAATGTTTTTGATTGGTATATTTTCCCTATTAATAAACTTCCACCTATGGAACTCATTTTCATTGTATAAGGTTCAAATTTATTGACCGATAGAATTACTATAATTATTGATTAGAAAATATTTCTTGTGATTAAATAGTTTGTAGTCCTAGTCAATTATCCTTCGTGCTTCCTATAGTAAGCAAAATTAACATATAGAATTTATTATTATTTTGCTTCATATATTTGTTGCATTTAGAAGTTAATTCTCATAGATGTGTTCTTATTTTATCGGATGATTAGATAATGTGTTAATTATTAACATAAATGTTTTCTCACTCTCAATTTTCATGTCAAAATTTAGTTGAATGGGTGTTTGACTATTGGTGTATGGTTTTGGTTTTGAAAGGTAAAATAAAAAGTGTGTGTGTAAAATTGTTGGGTTAATTTGCTGTTGAAAAACTGTTAAATTTTAGTAGGAAGTCCATGGAGGGCCTCAATTTTCTTCTAGATGAGTATGCTATTTAATCTACAATTTACCATGGCTCACGTAAGCCTAGAGATGTTGAGAACTAGAAGCTGCCTGCATGGTTCACACTGATCTTACCTTTGAAATCTATTATTGAAAGCTGTTCAAAGCTTTTCTGATTATCGGTCCCTTTTGGAAGTTTCTCGATTGACGTTGTCCACATTACTCGCACTTGTTTTTTTTTTTAATAGCGTCCGACTGTTTGCTCATCATAGATTGGTTTTATTTAAAAGATATCACTTTGTCCTTAGTTCTTATTTTGATTTTGTATTATTGTTTTAGGCAATGCAAGTATATTACCTGTTTGTTTTATCATTGTGTGGTAAAAAAATATGCATTAATTATTGATATAAATTTGATTTACTCTTGTTATGTGAAAAGTGGCCGTTGGAAAAATTGTGCAAGGCTGCTTCAAAACCTCAGTTAATTTTCATTCAGAATTCAATGAGATTTTCCTCTAGACTATTATTTCATCAAATATTCTCTCTACCATGGCTCATATAAAACTAGGATTGATTGGGGCTTGAGGCTTACGCATATGGTTCTCGAGGATCTACTTTCAATAAGATTAGGATTGCCAAGCCAAAAGTCATCTCGGGAACCTAGTAGCCGATATATATATATGGTTGGCAGGGCCCTGGTGCATTATTTGCAAGGCATGGCATGATTGATGGCTGAGAAACTTGTCGGTGCAAGACTGATCCAAAAAGTTAAAATCTGTGTTCTAACTAGAAATTTTAATAATATAAAGAGTTTATATAAGTTCAAAATGATTTTATATGTTTTTTGGAGATGATTATTTACGCACCTGATCCATATTGCTGAGGTATGTTGAGTGTATGTTGGTCGTCTTTTACTTGATTGTTTTAAATATATTTTGATTACAGCCACATCTCTTTAATAGGTGTTGGTAGGCCATAGAAGTTCTTGATACAAATTGATTTTTCTTGCCAGTTAATCTTCAGTAATATTTATCTTCTGCTTGTCACAGTATATTTGACATAAAAGTTGAATTTACATGATTGTTTGCTTCAAAAAACATGCTGAAGTTTGATGCAATGTCTTCACCCATTGCTCTCCTTTTGTAAATTATGATTGAGTTTACCACCTAGAATTTTATTTGAAGCGGCATGACTTTAAAATTTAAATTCAATAATTGAATGTTAGGGAAATTCACAGACCTAGCACACAATTCTTATGTATTTACGTATCATTTTGTTGCTTTAAACCTATTTCATGCATATGTATGTAAATATGACAGTTTAGGCATGAGATGTGTAAATACATTAGACTTGTCTGCTATGTATGTAAATAACCACATCAATCCTATAAACTAATGCTTTAGGCATAATCCCTCAAACCGTTTGAGCTTCACATTTATATTTTCCGCCATTTAAGGTACTCAAGGTCCCCTTTGCCTTACAAGGGGAGGTCAACGTCTCGATCAAAGGGACAATCCCAGTCCAGGTCCCGGTCTCCCCGACCTAGGAGCCGGTCAAGATCACAATCTCCAAGTCACAACAGGTTTATAGCTGCAGCCAATTACTCCAAATTCGTTTTCTCGCTTTCTTTTACAAGTTGATGCAACAAGTGAAACAATTGACCTAAACCCTAAATCCTAAATTGTAGGAATGATGTTGCGAATTCCGGTAATACTCTTTACGTAACCGGCCTTTCCTCCCGGGTTACAGAAAGAGACCTTGAAGAACATTTTTCGAAAGAGGGAAAGGTAACTATGTAATATCTATATTTTTCATGAATTTTCATGTTTTTTAAATCATATTATCTTGTATTTCCAGGTCACGGACTGCCGCCTCATCGTGGAACCCCGTACCCGAATCTCCCGTGGCTTTGCGTTTCTCACCATGGAAACCACTGAAGCTGCTGAACGCTGTGTCAGACACCTTAATCAGTCGGTTTTGGAGGGTCGTTACATAACCGTTGAGAAGGTAAATCTTTTTTTTACACAGTTGTCGAATTATAACACAACGAAGCTTCCTATGTTCATCTCTTGTTTGACTTAAAGGTTTTTGGTTATATTCAGAAAGTCAAATTGCGTCAGCTAAGTTGGCAGCAATCAAAGATGATCAGTCCTTCATCACTTCAACTTATTCTTAGAGATTGATTCTTCACACTTCAACTTAACAAATAGCAAAAATTGCTCAACTAACCTTCAGCTTTCACACCCCCCAACAACTTCAGCATTCTTACAGTAACCAGACATTTTATGGTATCATATATCTGGCATTCATTTAATGATTGCTATTAGGTGATTGCTCATAGGCACGCACTGTGATCCTAATAATTTTCTATTTGGAAATTTACATACCTAGCACACAATTCTTATTTATTTACATTTCCAACACCTAAACTTTCATAAGTACACAGCGCTTCACCGCTCTAAATCTATGCATGAAAACATGTATTTCATTTTTAAAATTTGCTAAACGTGCTATTTTTTATTGAGTGCTCTGTTTGTAAATATGAAAGTTTTGGTGTGAGATATGTAAATACATAAGAATTTTGTGTTATGTATGTAACTGTCCTTTTCTCTATTTTCTATAAATATTTGGCCATCCTTCCTTCATTATTATTCTCATAGGATCTAATAACTTGATTGCCTTCTGTATTACTTTCTTCTCTAACTTGTCTCTGTGGTTTTTTATTTATTTTGAATAACATTTTAGTTTTCAAGGCTTCTTTTACCCATTTTTCAGTCCAGAAGAAAGCGTCCGAGGACGCCCACACCCGGACAGTATCTTGGTCTGAAGAATTCCCGCGAGCCTGGTGAGTCGAATCTCTCTCTGCCGATGTTAACGAGTCATTTTATTGATTTCATTGTGTAACACTTTTTTAAGTTTACTTGTTCACCTTGTTGCAGGCTATCGCTACGATCGTGACCGTGATCGTGGAAGGTTTCGTGGGGGCTATGGAAGGGATGAATATTATGGCGGTTATCGAAGGTCTCCGAGGCGCTCGCCTTACCGTGGCGGCCGCGATTATTCTCCTCCACGCTACTCACCTTATGGTGGCAGATCTAGAAGGGAGCGGTCGAGGTCCCTGCCGGATTCGCCTTATGGTAGTCCAGACAGAGGCGGATATGGAAAGCGCTCAAACATGTATGTTCGGTAAGTTTGGATACTATTTTTGGGTATATTTGTCATTAAACTTGAAGCTTATGTTTGTTTGGTAGAGATTTTTAAAACCTTAAACCAGTTTTTGCTTGTTCTCTCTGCTCATTGGGATAGATTTCAGGATGTTCTTAGGTTTATGATGTGGGATATGTGACATGAATGTTCCGTTTTAATGATGATTTTCTGTTCTGTTTTTTTTATTTTATTTTATTTTATTGGGGCATTTACATAAGTACCACCTATTGTCTATGTTATACATATCCAACGCCTAAACTTTTCTTTTTTACATTAATACCACCCAAATCATTCACATCACATAAAAAAATACCACTATTTTAACTTTTAAGAGGTGAAATACACGTTTTTATGCATAAGTTGGGTGGTGCAAATGTAAAAAATTGAAGTTTTGGTGCTTAGATATGCAAGTTCATACTGTATTTGTAAATCTGGGTTTATTTCGTCTCTTTAACATAAGAATTGGTTGCTGTATTTGTAAATCTGGGTTTATTTCGTCTCTTTACTGCATATTTTGCTATATATGCTGTTGGATAGTGAGCAAGTTGTATGGCAATTTCTATAGCTCCCAATCATCATTGATATTTTGGATGAGATATTACATAAATGGCCCAATTAAAATTTATTTACTATTTTTCTTATCCCAACAAAGATAGTAGAATTAAAGAGAAAACAAAAAAATACTCCACTATAGCTATTGAATGGAAGTATAATATATAATCCAAGAGCAAAACTCACCAATTTGAGTAGAGAGCACATTCAATTGCAATGATGCAATTTATAATAATACTTAATAACATTAAACATGAAACTATATACAATTTTCACATATTGTAATACATTATGACTAATTATAGGATATCACAACATGGAAAATAATAGCTAGAAACTATTAAAACAACTACTATTTTAGGAGATAAATATGACAATAGAAAAACTTCACTTTAATGCATGATTTTTTGATCGGTTTTAAAATGATTTGCATAACATGGAAATATCTCAAATCATTTAATAGGGCCTCCGCACATATGATCTTTTTATATAGTTGTATCATAATACATGTCTCGATGAGAAGTCTCTGTGCTTCTCCAACCTATATGGCTCAGCATAGATTTCTATTTAAATAGTTATCTAGTGTGATTTCTACTTAGAATTGCTCGACCTGGACGAGGTCGAAGTCTTTTTTGGAGAGTGTTCTTAAGCTTTGTAGTTAACCTCTTCTTTTTTCCTGTTTCTTCTTTCTTGAGACACTTCTATAAGTCTCACCTCTTTGAGCTCTAACTGCATAATTCATATGACATATAACTATAATGAATTAAATACACATAAAATTGGATTTTACTTAATCAATTTGCAATCAACCATGAAAACCAATAAGATAATACAAAATTATGAACATTATTAATTAAATATTAGTAAAATTAGAAGGGAAAAAAAAAAGTAGTTAGGAATCTATGCGGCAAATTAAAATCTATTTGCAAAGCCATACAATTGTAATAGAGCATATATCTATGGTCCTTAGAAAACAATAGAAAAATGCAATGTTCTAAAGTAAATGTTTTCCTAGAATTTATCTGTGCCTTTCTATATGTAATTTTCAAATTAGGAAGGGCTGGTCATAAGCCTAATTTTGTTATTTTTTGGTTTTTTCCCTTAAAAATACAAAGCTAAAATCTCAAAATAATTTTTCTTAGGGCATTTACATGCATACCACTTTAATTCTTATGTATTGACATATCTAACACCTAAATTTGATCTTTTACACTTATAACACCCAAACTTCTTATATCACATAAAAAATACCACCATTTTAAGATTTGAAAAGTGAAATACACATTTTCAAGCATGTACGGTGGCATGTATGTAAAAATTGAAGTTCGGGGGTTAGATATGTAAATATCTAAGAATTTAGTGGTATTTACATAAAACATTCTTTTTCGCTATTGGGTAGAAGAAAAACAAAATACAAAAATGGTAAAAAAAAACTAATTTGTATCATCAAGCACATTGCCATCTAAGCTAAAAGAATATGGGAATCATCATCTAAAGCTAAAAGTATAACTTATAAAACCCCTACTTATGATTATGTAATTTCATTTTCTCTTTATAATTTTATCCTTTTATCACAAAAATAATTAACTATAGTCTTTTTTTTTCCTTCATGTAGCCACTTGTAACACAATAAAGAAAACTCTAATGTTAGGGTTTCTATTATAAGTGTTTTGTCATTTTCATATAATGAACACTAATACTTTCCTTCCACCCCATCCCCATAAAAAACAAGCCTAAATGCATAATATATATATATATATAATATCAATGACTTGGTATTACCAATAAAAAAAATATTAAAAATGAAATTAGTCAAATTAAGTTGAATAAGAATAATTTAAAAGAAGCAATAATAATGGTTCTCTCTTAACAACACCGTCCTTTGAGGACTTGGGCCGGCCCTCTCATCCTCATTTTTATCCGACGGCCGAGACAATCCTTTTCGAGAGAGAAACAACATGTTTTCTATCTCTCTATAGATAGACGCGTAGACAGATGAAACAGGAAACTAAAAGCCGAAAAAGCCTCTGAGCATCTCCAATTTTGTCCTCTACCAAGCCCTTTGAGGCCCTAGAATAGTACAAGGCCCATGTGGGCCCGCTATCGACCCAATTTTCCTTTTTTTATTTATTTATTTATATAGTGGTTTTCGAGCCAATATTGTGGGCCGTGGAGAGATGGGAAGAAAAGAGCCGCGGTTTTGAACATAGGAATAATATAAATCATATGCAACAGTGACTTAAAATGGGTGGAGTATCAGTATTTTTACTTGAGATTCGTGCAGAGTTAAATGATAAACGCACGTGTAGGTTGGCTGGTAGGCACGTGCGGAGGGTACAAGAATTGTGAGTCAGTCTGGTCGCGAATCTGAAAGAATCAGTATTTCTCGTTGAGATTCGTGCAGACTAAAATTATGAACACACGTGTAGGTTGGCGTGTGTTAGTGTGGTAGGCACGTGCGGGGGTTACAAGAATATGATGAGGTCATAGTCTGGTCGATCTGCTCAGCACCCAAAATGTGATTAAATTCTTTTGAGAAATTTGAAAATAATTCTCAAATTTTCAATAAAATAAATAATTGCATGTTTACATGTTGGTCTATGAATTTAGCTCAAAGATGATTAATGATGAATAATGGCTCTAAAATCAATTCAACTTTTGCTTTAGATCGGGTTCGGACTAAATAAATGAACTGAATTGTGAGCCGAAACATTGGATCTAATATCTTTTTGAGCTGGTTTCACGTAATACATACATTGGGTCTGATTGACCCGACATCAGTTCATTGTATTTTAAATTTATAATAATTATAAATGTTTTGTTAAGTACAATCGAATACAACAAATCACGAGCCAATTTAGAGTTGATTTTACTTTGGAATGTATCCAAATAATTCAATTTGAGTCAACTCGTTTCTATTTTGAGCCGGATCATGGTCGATTTCGAGCTGGCTCGACTCAAAATCAAATATAACTAGTTATGAACCGATTTGAGCAGCACTGCATTTATTCGAGCCGGCTCAAAATTAGATCATTAAGAGCCCCATTTTCACACGCACTCACAAGTTTATCTAGTGCGTATTAATATTGGAAATGTTTTTCAGGGTCCCGATCGATATTCAAGAATATAAATATTTATTTTTTGTGTCATCTACATGCACTTAAAAAAAAAAAAAATGGATTTTTATATGGCCAACACTTAGGCTACACATTTATATGCATAACAGCTCAATCTTACTATCACACAAAAATATCATATTATTTACTTTTTAAAAACAAAATATATTTTTTATGCATAAATTTATCGGATTAAAATGTTATAAATATAAATATCACTTTAATTGTTAAATATATAAATCCATAAAAATGGTGTGATGTGAGTAATTTTTTCTTAATTTTTGAAGCCGAGTTTATATAATAAATAAATAAATAAATAAGCATTCAAATTATTGAATAAAAATTCTTAAAAATTTGGACTTTTGGAAAATATATGTTACTAGATATATTTTGAATATATTAAAATATATCTTTATTATTTATTTTGTGTAGCATAATAGCATGATAGGAATAATGAGCACTGGGATTTAAAATTACAAAATATTGAAGTGTGCGGAGAACTCATGGTGGCGGTGAAGTAATCATAGGATTAAGCCTAATAAAAAAAAATCTACTACGACTTAATAATTATAGGTACAATCCTCTGTCTCATAGGCGGTAAAAAGGGTCATTCGATTATAATGTTCATGTTAACAAAGACTAGTTGCAAAAAGAACGTGAGTGGCTGCAATTGCCAAAACTTTGGTACACTATCCTTAGAATGTGTCACAAAGCCTTGTTCAATATAATGTGTTGCATCATAGAATGCTTCGCTGATGTGTTTTGTTGGCCGTTGCAGTGGACTCTGCAACACTAGTCATCAATGAGCAGGGGGCGGCCGATAATACTTGACGGATAGTGTGCGGCGGCTGCATAAGCAAAAAGTGTTCATCAAATTTTCAACTTAGAACACTAGTCTCCAGCTCCTTATCTTGATTCTTCTCCAAGATCAGGTCGTGGTCTTCTTTTATGAATGTGATAGGACTCTATTTATATATGTTAATAAAACTCTTGCTGCAAAAAAAAAAAAAAAAGATGCATACCACTCCATCGGACAACCGAGAGAGATTCTATTGATTGAATATCATTCTATTGTCAATTGAGTGTCTTAAATGAGTCAAAATTTATTGACGAGGGGTTCATTGGATTCATCTTATTGAGATCCTCAAGTTTACTAGCATATCAGATTTTGAATCTGTTAGACTGATACCAAAAAGCTCAAAAAAATAGTTTAATAGCTCGAACTATGTTTGGTTTGACTCAGATTGGGTCAATGTTTGTATTGTTGCATTTATCTCGCCAAGCTGGTAAGTTTGATGAAATCATAGCTCTCGATGATTTTTAATGTGACTTTGAGCATTTCTTGCACAAAAAATTATCCCGAGATTAGAGTCACATCTTGAGATCCGTGCATGTACATGAAAAATATGTCACCAATGATTCTAAGGCGATCTGATGGTCCATAAAAAAATAGTTAGACGAATGATGATCCACTGACAAAAGATCATATGACCCAATTGTCATACTAAATGAAACCGTCCAAGCTAGGCCAGTAAGGTCAAAGCAGATCGAACAATGAGGCGGACAAAAAATTCACCTCCCCCACCTCACTTTTTTTTTTCTAGTGTGATTCAAGAATAAATCAGAATTCAACACATCCGGATCATGAAATATTGTTGATGCAGTTTCAATAATAAATTTAGATTATTTCAAATCATCAAAAATTTTGTTTTATATTTTTTAAGTTTAAATATTAAAAAAAAAAAGAAATTAGTAATCTCATCGTATGTCTATTTTTCTGCGGTCCACGAATGCACCAAATCGGTCTCCCAACAGACCCGGAAGCTGTCTAGCCAAGTAGCCCTCATTGCTTTTTTTATCTCGAGGGAATTGTGTGATCTATTATTAATTATTTTTTTATAAATATATTTTTATAAAAAGAAAAACATATTTAATATACCTAAAATATATAAATATATGGCAAATAATTAAAATAAATAACCCGATGGAAGACCATTTCTATGTATTTACATATCTACCACTTCAACTTTTAATTTTGACGTACATATATCTTACCCATGCATGAAAACGTATCTCGCTTTTAAAAACTAAAAAATAATTATACTTTTCATATGATAAGAAATATTCCTGGTGGTATAAATATTAAAAACTGATATACCACCAACAAATATTCATCATCCAACGCTAAATTAGAGGCATGACACAAATCTCGAGATGATATTTTAAGCAAGAAATATTCAAATTTTGATAAAAAATCATCCAGAGCCCCGATTTTAACAAACTTATAGTCAAACTGACATGTTCAATGAGGCAAACCTAATGATATGAAAACTAGCTCAATTCAAGTCAAATCAAGCCCAAATCAAGTCATTAAACCACAGTTAGAAGATTTATGAATATATTTGGAAAGTCAAACAGCTGTTAAATATGCCAAGTTTATAATCAAATTGAGCGGCTCTACAAGACGAATCCAACGAGCCCAAGATCATTTAATTTTGACATCATTAAGACACTTAAATGTCCATTAAACGCCGTATGAGAGGGAAGTTCCCAAGACCGTCTGATCAAAATGATTCATATTTCTGCATTAATTGCACCAGAGCGCTATAAATAGAGCTTCATCCCTCTCATGAGGGAGGAGGAAGTCTAGAGAGGGCTTGAGGTCTTGAGGAGAAGGTGCAGCTCAGCATCACCACCAATCGCCGTCGACCACCGCTGATCTCCGTCGTCGACCGCTGTCGACC